>NC_056735.1:885962228-886262228 GCF_019279795.1 Protopterus annectens
TGACCAGACAAAGGGGGGCAAAAAAATTGCAGTAAGATAGGTGCCGAGTATTATAAGGAGTCAGTAAACATCACCTGCAAATACACAACACACACCCATATAAGTGGAGGTCCGCAACAAAACAAAACCCAAAAAATGGACACCTCAGAGGCAAAATCACATGACAACTCCACAAACCCACACACCACAGACCATGTAGACTCCACATGCCAGGGTCTTGCAAACATTAAGGCCTTACTCCAAACCCCAAACACCTACCCTGCACAGATAGGCTAATAGCACTGTCCCTCTACCCTGTTCCATACAGACTCTGCTGAGTTGACCCCTGTCTGGCATACCAAGCAATCCAGACCCTGCCTTGATGGGACTGTTACACATCTGTTACTCAAGGCCCACTCCATCAACCTGTAGGCGCAGCATCAGCTTGGGCTGTGATATCAGTATGGCTTGATGGTATGACAGATATGTGTATCACACACTCACCAATCTGTGGAATACACTCCCTGTCAACAGCAAGACAAGTGCATCAATACCCCTAGTGATGTGTTCCCTGTATAACTGCAGAGGAAACACAAAGTACAATCCTGTGATCCCACCTGTCTCCCTGCTGGAGAGGGGTTATGTGTGCTGACATGTTGTAACAAGGGCTACACTCTTGTCTGCATGGGTTCTAAGGGCTTCATGGCCAATACCCTACTAATGTCATAGAAACTTATTAACCTATGCACAACTGTCTGTCACTGGTTCACAACATTACTCTGTACTGCTCTGCCACTGGCATACCTAGAAGTCACAGTGCTATGTGGAATATACCACACATATAATGGACATTTCTGCACAGTAGAATGCACTCTGTACCCACACTCATACCTTCCAACCTCTGACAGCAAGACATCTGGACAAGGTCATAAATATAAGTGAGACAAAGGCACAATGATAGCCACATGTTGTAAATATTGCCCTCACATATGGAGAAAGGTGGAAGGATAATGGGTTCTGCATTAGCAGGAATTGTCTGAAGGTTATGAAGTCTGAAAAAATAATGTCTGTCATTATGTTTAATGTCACTCCTCAATTATATGCAACTAAATTGTCACAAAAATACAAGTTTATGTAGACTGGACGAAACTTCTAGACATACACCCGGACAATCTGGCAAAAAATTTACAGTTGAGAGGTATGGCCACACAAGGATATGATGTTTCAGGTAAGAAGAATACCACACAAGCAGGAGATCCCCAGCCAGTAAAGCAGCAAGTTGCTGGACTGTTTACACAGCTTCATCAGTTAACCAGCTGTAGCCATATCTATCAACTGGCAGTTATGGGCAAGAATATATGTAGTTGGCCTCATAATATTAGTCTGTGCATCATACATCTTGTATTCATCTGGTAAAGTACTGTGATGATCTGAGGATGTCTGTCACTAGGTAATGACACAATACATTGCAGTGTCAGACTTCAGATATGTCAGAAAATGTCTGCTAAAACAAACCCAGTACCTGTAGTAAAGTCCTGTTTACTTTTGAGAGGTATGGCTATAGCACACAAAACCCTGGACCGGAGTACACCTATCTCTGGAATGGACTCCCACTCTCACCATAGAAGGTCACACTGGGCATGTTCCTACACTTGGAGAATCATAGGCTATGTTGGAACCCACATCAGACTATATAACTGTGTTGTGCATATATGTCATTACATACAGACAGCTATGTACACATTAACTGTCCCTACACACACCCATCAGACAGAATTACCCTCAGCTAGCTGTAGATGGACCATATGTGATATATCTGCATCTGTTGCATGTGATACACAGACATATATATGGACAACAGATAACAATATGTCAAGCATACCTACACATAGATGTGGGGAAGAAAGAGACAGACCATGATAGAGAGAGAGAGACACACAGAGGGACACACACAGAGTGAGTCACACACACGGACATCCTGAATGGCATAGAGTGATGTCCTGCTGCGGACAGTGGCATACTAGTCATAACCAGTCGTACATGCCAGCATGAAGGCGAGCTCCATTGTGTAATAGTACTGAGGTGGAGGTTATGATATCGCATCACCTGCCTCTGTGTATGTGTGTGTGTGTGTGTGTGTGTGTGTGTGTGTGTGTGTGTGTGTGTGTGTGTGTAGGTTTATTAAGAGACCTTTCCCACCCAGGACACTTCCCATTGCCCTACTTTACAAGATCTGCTGATGTCATTCACCTTAGAAGTACCTTTGGACTGGTTTCCAGCCAATAAGTTCTGTGGCGCATGTGATAACTGTGTAACACTATAGTACAAATAACTAGATAGGCAGGGGTTCTTTTCTAAGTACTGATAAGTGTGTGTATAAGTGTGTATGTTTGTAGAATGAAGTGTTTTGTGGACCTTTCCATCCACAACATGTCCCAGTGCTTTACTTTACAAGTGATGTTGATGTCATTAACCTGAAAAGTACTGCTGGACAACCCTCAGCCCTATAAGCTCTATGGCATGTGCAATAACAATGTAACAGTATAGTACAAATAACTAGATAGGTAGGAGTTCTAATCTCAGTTCTGGCAAGTGTAAATGTATGAAGGTGTATATATTTGTAGGACACAGTATTTTGAGGTCTTCCTCTCCCAGTACACTTCCCCATTGCCATGCTTTACAAGGGATGGTGATGTTATACACCTTAGAAGTACCTTGGTACACTCTTCAACCCTATAAGCTATGTGGCACATGCAATAACCCATAACATTGTACTGTCAATAACTAGATAGGTAGGAGTTCTAAACTCAATACTGGCAACTGTGATACTGTGTGTGTGTGTGTGTGTGTGTGTGTGTGTGTGTGTGTGTGTGTGTGTGTGTGTGTGTGTGTTTGGCTGAGGCCACATCCTCTGGGGTGTAGGTTTTACCATTTGGATGTGTGTTCCACCCAGTACACTTCCCACTGTCCTCTTCACAATGGCTGCTGATGTCATCTACCATAATACCTCTCAACTGTCCATGCTTTTCAGGGATGTCCCTGATTTTGACAAAAAGATTAGCTCTGTCCCTCTTAGTCCCTCTACACATTGGTGACTTTTGGAGAAAAGGTGGTTAATTACACTTACTAAATAATGAAAATAATCAGAGTTGTAGAATTCTCTTACTTCATGAAATGTCTATTAAGTCACATTGTCATAATCTGTCAATGTCTTAAGCTAATAGCACTGACATTTTAGAAGTGTCTCTGTTTGCCCCTGATTATTTCCCGATTTGTCCCTGAATCTGTTGTCCCTAATTGGTTGGGAGCTATGTCCACCATGGAAGTACCTGTATACACTTCTCAGCTCTCTAAGCCCCGTGGCATGTGCAATAACTGTGTAATACTACAGTACAATTAATTAGATAAGAAGCAGTCCTAATCTCAGTTCTGGAAAATGAATGTGTGTATAAGTGTGTTTGTAAGTGTGTATATTTGTAGGATACAGTATTTTGAGGCCTTACCCTCCCAGTACACTGCCCATTGCCATACTTTACAAGAGCTGGTGATGTTAATCACCATAGAAGAACCTTGGGTCACTCTTTGACTCTATAAGCTCCATGGCTCATGAGATAACTGCATAACACTGTAGTGTCAATAACTAGATAAGTAGGGGTCTAAACTCAATACTGGCAACTGTTATACTGTGTGTGTGTGTGTGTGTGTGTGTGTGTGTGTGTGTGTGTGTGTGTGTGTGTGTGCGCGCGCGTGTGTGTGTGTGTGCGTGTGTGTGTGTGTGTGTGTGTGTGTGTGTGTGTGTGTGTGTGTGTGTGTGTGTGTGTGTGTGTGTGTGTTTTCCACCCAGAACACTTCCCACTATGTGCAGAGGTCAGACATATGGCCACCATCTGTACCCATACCACCAAAGCTGCTGGAGCAAGGAATGTTCACAAAGCCATATATAATGGGGTGACAAAGGACACATAATAGGGACACCTTTTATATATATCTCCTACAAACATGTAACAGTGATATCATGACAGGGATGCATTAGCATAGATGGCCTGAATAGTATGAAGTGTGCAGCTCATAATGTCTGTTTTTATCTTACGACTGCAGGTTGCAATGGTTTGGTAACAATCTGCCAGAGAGACACAGTTGTATGAGAAAATGGACTACTGATATGTGACATGCATCAGGACAGTGTGTAAACTGTACAGTTGAGAGGTATGTCTGAACCACCCTGCAGGTTACAGTCCATGTTTGGCAAGGTGTAACCTGTGATGACTACTGAAACAGTTAAAAGAGGTCCCAGAATTGTGGGACAAGAAACATGTCATACAAACATTTTCTGCATTGCCGCCTACTTTTGAGCATTTTCTGGCTTGTCAAACTTGATTTCTATGTTGGTAACTGTATTTAGAACACAACCTAGAGCTGATTACTGAATTTCCTGCCTGCACTTATTTTTAAAATCGTTTTTTTTTCTTAAAACTTGCATTTTATCTGTCTCTGGCCTAGCACTCAAGTGTGGGGTCATTTACTGCACTGTTCTAACTTGTTGATACTTGTGAACCTTTGCTTTCCTTAAAAAAAACAAAAAAATAAAAATATCTTGCTTTCTTCCCATTTTTCTGAGATTTAAAAAAGTTCAGTTACAGATTTGCTGTTCTGAACTGTTTGTAAGTTCTTGGAGGCCATTGTTTGCTTGGGCTAAAGGGAAGTCTCTGTGTTCATCAGTGACAGTGATAAACATTGAGCAGCCTGCCTGTCCCTGTGGGAGTGGTTACTGCTTTGAAACTGTAGTTTTATTGGCCATTTTGGGTCAATTCCTAACTCCTTGATCTCCCTCTCTTAAAACCCTCTTTTGTGTGGCTTTGCGCATTTTTGCACATAGCACAACATTGGGCAGCACCGCCTAATTGGGTTTAAACAATTCCTGGCTCCACGAAGTCTGCTCTTTACTTTTTCCCTTAGAACTGCTCTATCTCTCAAAGTAAACACCATATTCTCATTCTAAGGCTACTCACTGGTCCAAATAAGTAATTTTACAAGTTAGCACTAATAAACCATAAGCACTACTTACTCTTATACTCTCTATGATTACCTTGTCCCCTATTGGTCCGTTTTAATTCAGTTCCCTATATTACTCTAGCATGTCCAAAGGTCAGTCAATGGTTTCCTCTCCAGTCCAGCTGGTGAATCTGGGAATTTTGAGGCAATGTTACAACTGTCTCATGTACACGGACAACCCTCTCCTCCTTCAAACAGGTTGAATATATGTGAGAGATGCAACCATATTGCCAAACTGGAGGCTGAGCTCTCTCATCTCAAAACTGGTGTAACCAGTCAGGAGGAGAAGGTAACCTCACACAACACAATTCCAGTATCACATAGTCCCACCACAACAGCGAACCAAACACATAAAAACACAAAAACATACCCAGAGGCTCTAAATAAAAATCTACCTAAGCAACACAGACCTCCAAAGCAGACATCCAAGCAAACGCTACCCCAAAACAAAACACATACAACACATAGCACACAAAGTCAGTGTGCCAAGCAGTCACAGCCCTTAAGGCTGAATAACACAACTGATACTCTTGTAATAGGTGACTCTATTGTCAGACACACTGATGTCCCGCTCACCAGGCTGAATAAAGAGAAGGTCACAGTGAGCTGCCTGTTGGGCGCTAGGATCCGCCACATGACTCAAGCGCTCAGGTCACTCCAAAGCAAATACAAATATGACTCAGTCATTGTACATGCTGGCGTAAATGACCTGAAATGTACCTCCCTCGACTACATAAAAAGAGACATAGAGGAGCTCTCTGATCATGTAGCCCAGGCCGGTATGACCCTGACCTTGAGCAGCATCTTACCTTCACCTAGAATGATGCCACAGTATAAAGACAAAATGATCGATTTTAACAATTGACTAAAATTTTGGTGTCATTCAAAGGAGATCCAGTGTCTGTCAGCCTGGGATGACATGCTCGACAAGCCACATTGCTTCACTTGGGATGGCTTGCACCTGTCACCCGTGGGCTTTCGGATATTGGAAAAGGCTCTTGCCACCCCCATAGTGCCTTTTTTAGGCAAGGCTCAAAAGTCAAACCCACCTCCATAGACAGCACAAGGAACAAGAAACTAAGGGTAATGCTGCTAAATGACAGAAGTCTTAACCTCAAGATGCATGCACTTGAAGCTCTCCTCAGTATGGAGAACATTGATATCTGTGCAGTGACAGAAACCTGGTTCAAGGCTCCAGAGAGCACCTCAGCACTACCAGGTTATACCTCATATCATGCTTTTCGGCCCCAAAACCTGGACCGAACCACAAAAGCAGGGGGAGTTTCCATATTTATCAAGGATATCCACACCTCCAGGTTAGTGGCATTGCACAAAGTATCGGAGACCATCCATGGGCAACTGACAGTGGGCAAGACTGCTTTTCAGTTTATAGCATCCTACAGACCACCCTCTCAAAGTCAGGAATCCCACTCGGCTTTCCTGAAAACATTGGAGAACATGAAGATCTCTCCAAACACCATTATATTGGGCGACTTCAACTACCCAAACATAGACTGGGAGCATTACTCAAGCCCCAGCACCTTAGCCCAAAGGGTCCTGGAATTTATAAACTCAAATGCTATGGAACAACTAGTCACCACTCCCACAAGAGGGGAAAACATACTAGACCTGATCATTACCAACATGGGGACTCTATGCTCCATACCAGAAGTATATGCTTCATTGGTAAGATCAGACCATAAATTAATTTCGCTGGATATCCACATCCCGACCCCACCCCCAGCCCAGAAAACCACAGTGAAAAACTTCTCAAAAGCAAACTTCATGCTTCTCAAAACCAAAGTGGAATCCTTCAAGGCCCCAGAGCCAGTGGAAACTACGTCCCAAACTGCAGAATCCTATATAAACGCATTCTACGGACATCTCCTGCAATGCATGGATCATGCTATTCCAAACAAAATCAAGACCCAATCATCCAAAGGCAGGCATCCAGTTTGGTGGACCCCAGCCATAATAAATAAACTGTACAACAGAAGGAGGAAGCTACTACATGATAGAGCAAAATCCCTAAAAGGGAAGGCATCTCTGATCAGTACTAGCAAAAAATTACGATCCCTCATAAAATCCTCCAAGGCCAGCTTCGAGAGAAAAATTGCACAGGATACTAAAGACAATCATAGGGCTTTTTTCAGTTATGTTAGGAACCTGGGATGCAACTCCCAGACTTGTTCTGAGTTGATTCTAAACAACAAAAAATACACTGAACCCACAGACATCGCCAATATCCTGGCAGACAGGTTCAGTGCAAACTTCTTCACCCCCTCCCCCCAAAAGAGCAAGTATCTATCCCAGCAGAATGCAGTCTCCCAAACATCTCTGATGCTCAGGTGAAGGCCGCCCTCTCCAAAGCAAAAAACACTACTATGGGACCAGAGGGCATCCCGGGTTGCGTCCTACATGAACTCCAAGAAGAACTAATCCCTCAAGTAAAACTGCTGTACAATCTCAGCCTCACTACAGGATATGTGCCCAAAGAATGGCGTACAGCAACAGTGGTCCCACTCCACAAAGGTGGCACCTCTGCGGACCCTGGAAACTATTGCCCCATAAGCCTGACTAGCCTAGTCTGCAAGGCTATGGAGAGGATCATCATGGAACTCATAAACAAAGACATTGGGGACCTACAGACACTAGATCCTACCCAATTTGACTTCATCAAGGGCAGATCCTGCCTTTTGAACCTGGTCGACTTCTTCGAAACAGTCACCAAGGCCATAGATGAGGGGAAGGTAGTCCACACAGCCTATCTGGACCTCGCAAAAGCATTTGACACAATACCCCACTCGGGCATCATAGATAAGCTATCCAGCCTAAATATAAACCCCTATGTCACAAGATGGGTTGTAAACTGGCTCAAAGACAGAACCCACAGAGTCAGAGTTGCTGGCACCATGTCAGACTCGAAACCGGTCACAAGTGGCATCCCACAAGGTTCTGTCCTGGGGCCTCTCTTGTTCGGTATTTACTTTTCTGAGGTACAGGCCAACGTGGGAGGACTATGGCTCACCAAGTTCGCAGATGACTGCAAACTGGGTGCCATAATCGACTCTCCAGCTGACACAAACATTCTTCAAAAGGTCTCAGAGACGGATAACTGGTGCCAGAGCCATGGTCTAAAGCTAAATGCCAAAAGTGTATAGTCATACCCTTTGGCAAAAACAATGTGCCCACAAATTACCACATAGGTGGTAACCCATTAAGTACAGAGAAAGTAATTAGGGATCCGGGGACCCAAGTTGATAGCAATCTCTCCTTTGACAACCACATTGCCAAAGTGGTCAGAAAACATTTTACATAGCCCACCTCATCATGAAGGATTCACATCTAGATCAGGGAGGTCATCATGCCTTTATTCATCCCTCATCAGGCCCATCATAGAATACAATGCCCCCTTTGGGATGTACCTTACCCGACACCTGCAGCAATTAGAAATACCCCAAAAGTACCTCAGCAGGAGGATCAAGGGACTCAAACAGATGCCATATGCTGCTCGGTTAAAAAACTCCAGCTCTACTCAGTTGCATACCGCCTAGTTTGAGGTGATCTATGCCTGACACATAAAGCTATGTCCAACCCAGAATTAATGGACATGCTCCACCTCATTAAATCTAAATCCCTTAGAGCCACGCGGCTCGAGGACTTGAACCTCAGCACTGAAATAAATAGAATATGCTGGAGGGACAGATTCATAACCCAGAGGCTCCTTCACTCTGGAATAAAATTCCAATTCATGTTAGGCAGAGTCCTCATTGACTCTCTTCAAGAAGAATCTTGATGAGTGGATGGGGATCATAGGTTTACGGGATTACTTGTGTCACTATTAGACAGAGGCACAGTAAACTAAACTTTAAAAGGGCACAGTAAAATAAATTTAAAAGGGGTGGCGTAAGCAAAACACAATCGGGCTAGGCTTATAAATGCCCCAGGGCAGAGAGCCTAGTATGAACCTATGAACCTATACAGTTCTGTACTAATCGCATAGAGAAGCAATTGCACATTAGAAGCACCTTAATGTCATGGGAAATACTGTAAGTGAAGGTAATGTCACACAAAGAAGGTGTCATACTAGCATACCATAGGACATCCTGTGTGTTGCACTTGGTGTGGGCATGCCATGTGCTGTCAGCTGTCACATTAGTACAACTTGTGTCCCACAGTCCACAAATGATAATGTCACACACACATTGCATGTTGCCTATGTGTGTTCAATATGTGGACATGAGAAGGCCCTGGGACTACTGTGTGCCCACATGTTAGGTGTAACTGTTGGGTTTAAGGTCGTGGTTAGGCGTGTGAGGGACCTAGTTCCAGTACTCCAGTAACCTCTTCTGTATGTATGAGCCTGTGGCACTACAGAACACTGAGGTGAAATGTATGAAGGCTAGTTGTCTGTGACAAGGGGTATGTATGCAAGGTCACACTGCCTGCCAACAGTGTCCCTCACACACTGTTGCATGCATGCACACCTGGTAAATATGTACATATACAGCTGTACCTGGGCTATGACATGGTTGATGTGTTTCCACTCTGCCATACTCCTTGTTGCAATGTCTGCAGGTCCACAACCTGCAGACACACAGACACCTGGACCACAAACAGAATACAACACGTGAGACTCCATTTGGTCAGCATTACTACCACCAGTAATGCATCATGGCTGAAAAGGTACATATACTCTGAAGTGTACCTATTACAAATGCCAGCAGACAGCACCTTACACAATATTACTTAACTACACTGAACTATATGCACCCTGTACATCAGACCCATATTAGCATGTCCCTGCATCAATGGTATGGATGACAGGGATGCGGCACAGGTATCATCATATGCACAGAGTGTGGTGTGGGTTTGCCAGAGGCCTAAGCCGGCCCATATGGTTGCTGTAATGTGTGTGTGTTGGGAGAGGCATTCTTGACATGGGCTGTGCAGAGGTGCTGTGTGTGTCAGGTGGTGACATGCTTGTGATTGAGATGTGTGTGTGTTTGTATGCTCACAGTCATGCCATGTGGCTGCCCTACACTGGGGTATGTTGAACAGCTGTGGACCGTACATGGCAGAGGGTACAGTTTACCATGTCTAGCATGGACATGGGAACTGGTCCTGCCAGGGGTATGAGTGGCACAACCAGGCCCAAGGCCAGATGCAGTACTACTCCCTGACAGTGATTGCTGTCTGCTGGATCCGTGTCCCTGATGGGACCGGCCAGGACCATGTGCCCATGGCCTTCTCTGATGTGGTGTGGTCAGCACCCCCCTTCGGTACTGCTGGTGGTACTGCCACTATGGGAGTGTGATTGTGCATGGCCCAGTGGACCATCAGCTGATGTTGGTTTTGGCCTACATCCACATGGCTGATGGCCATCCCCCACCACATGCTCCAGCACAGACATTCCACAGTCAAGGATTGCCAACACCTCACCCAACCATCTATTCATTACCCCAGCATAGCAACGATTGGGCTTAGCAAGGTCATGGAGGTTGTCACGAATGGCAGGAAGAGTTGCATCCAACACCCTGAGTATTTTTCTGGTGTTGAGTTCATTACATGCCTGTGCCTCCATAATGGTCTGAAATATGCATCTGGTGACGCCTGCTGTGGCACTTGCAACAGGGCCTTGATGGGCAGCAGTCCTCCTTCGAGCACCCCTGTCCATCCGACTGTGTGGGACCCCGCCTGTTCCCTGGCTATGGCTAGTGTCTACACTCACACTTGCCATAGTCACCACACCAGCATGTTGCATGCCAGCACCCAACAACTGTCCATTATCTGTGACCGCTGGGGACTGGGTATGTGTGGGTATTATAACGGTCTGTGGGGACATAGTAGTCTGCAGTGGTATGCCAAACGATGGCATGGATTCAGCCCCCAACATCTCCACCTGTGCCTCTCTTTGGCCGTCATCATTGTCAGAGTCCACAGAGACACTGACAGCAGGTTCTGGGTGGGAGAGACCCTGACCTCCATGTCCACCTGTAAGGGTAAGAAAACATATGTGAATTATTACCTGCACTATCAGGTTTGCTGGTACACACACACATGCATGCATGCATACACTCACACACACACACACACACACACACACACACACACACACACACACACACACACACACACACACACACACACACACACACACACACATATATATATATATATATATATATATATATATATATATATACAGGTGAGGTGGCACAAAGGCATTACACACACCTCACATTATCTGAATGGTGGCATGCATGACACATAGTCAGACCACAACATACACACTGTGCACATGCCCTCAACATCATGCAGTGAATCCATTTCCACTTAATGTTAGTACTAATATACACCTCTGGGATATGTGAGTAGTGTTAGTAAGTGATGGGCCTTCACCTAGTACACACTGCACTCATGGACACATTACTGCTGATCACCGGTATAGCACAGTGGCAACTCCTACAGAGTATACCTCTCAACTGTACAGATTTACACAGATTGACCAGCTGTTTAGCTACTATATCTGGTCTGTACCTCATAGAAGCTGTGTTATTCTGACAAAGTACTGGGATGAACAGAGGTATGATGTCACTAAGTAATGACATACATTTGAGTTCCAGACTCAAAATCCTCCAGTGATTGTATGGTAGAACAGTACCTGTTACCCCAGTGACCTTCTAAGCTTACAACAGTAATAATTAGAAGATGTCCACATGGTCTGGCCTTTGACCCCCCATTATGTCAGTCCTTGTCCACATTCCTTGCACTGACAGGTTGAGAGGCGGCTACAGAACTGTTACATATCCTGCAAACATGCCCTAGTGATGACCACTGTGATGCAATGCAGCAACCCCACCACAAGTGAATGTGCACATATCCCAATATGGCTAAGAGTGACAGTTGTGTGCATGGCAACATGCATGCTCTTAACATGCCTAGTGTATTGGTGAGCCACAACAAGACATCTCCATATGCAACAGCTGCAGGCTTCTGTTCCACATCCAGACCAGGGGGACCTATGTAGTTGTGGGAAAGAGGTATTGTTAGCAGAATCACATATGGCATTGGTACAGGATGAATGCTGCATTCCTGCACCTGTACAAAACCACCTCTGATACTACATGGTTTGCTTACATTCACCATAGATGTGCACTTCTGTGCATTACAAAGCCCCACCCACAAATGCAGTATGACCTGACATATGCATCTACATACTCTATTGATGGCATTCTGGCCACTACATTACATAATAGATGTCCACTGGGGCCTTACCTGGACACTCTTTGCCTGTTGTCTGCTTGCAACCCACCTCCACAATGTCTGTGTGTTGTTCCAGTTCTTGTGTGGTGGCTGACCCAAGGTAGGCAAGGAGCTCCTCAGCAGGTGTCAGTGGGGTCTGTGTAGCAGGACCCCCACCTGTGGCTGAATGGTCCCTGGCCACAGCAGTGGCCCTTTGCAGGGCATGTTGGATGAGATCAGTCACCCTGTGTCTGACCTGGTCATAGGTGCAGTTATGATGCCCAATGCTGTTCACTCTGGTTACCAGGTCTTCACACAGGGCAGTCTGCTCCCACAACTGCTGTCTGCTATGGTCAAACATCACCCTCTAGTGCTGGGTTACCGCATCGATGATGGCCGTGTACTCGGCCTCCATGTATGCAGGGTTCCTGTTGCAATGCATCCCACCTGGAAGACATAAACAGGGAAACACATCACAGGACCTCATACATCAGTCAACATTATTCACAGAACCTGCACATCAGCATTACCTAGCACTAACCACCACTTACAACCACATCATACCCCTGTCATCTAGCAGTACAGTAAGAGCTTGTATTGCACTCCTGGTCCTGATGTGGCATGTTCCCCTCAGTGAGGACCATTAAGTGGCATAATCCTCGATTCTTCATTCACATTTGTGTAGAGGGATGACAGTGGCCATCCTCCATGCAGATGGGATGTTGCTGGTGCTCAGGCTTCGTGTGGCTACAGTGTGTAATGGAGCCGAGAGCACATGCTTGAATTCATGTAGGATGCAGACAGGGATGTCATCAGGTCCCATGAAGACTTAGGTTAGTTGCCTTTGACTAGGCATTATGGACCTGCTCCCTGATGATGGTGGTTGGGTACAGTTGCTGTGCATATTCTCTTATACTGATGGGTGGACAGGGGGGTGATGTTTCCACTCAACCTGTCTGTGATGGTATAGTGTGTGTGTGTGTGTGTGTGTGTGTGTGTGTGTGTGTGTGTGTGTGTGTGTGTGTGTGTGTGGCCCAAATGACTACCGGTACAAGGTGGGTTGTGTTGTCACCTCCAAGAGTGGAGACATTTGTGAAGATGGCGTTGTTGGGTGTGTCCACCTTTTACATGTAGCCTTACAGTGGTGCATACATGGCCTTATTTGCTTGTTCAGATGCAGGTGGGATTGCTTTCAATTTGGTGCCTGGTCCTACCTGGCCCTGTACAGCCATTTTATTGACCTAATATGTGGTTTATATATTGCAGCTGTCCACCAAAGGGAATTACTTTACCTTGGTGGAGCCAGGTTTTATGGGTCAGGTATTGCTGTGTCCATACAGCTATGTAGGTGCACATATGGATGTTTGTTGTGGGCATGAACACACAGTCATAACACTTGGACACTCCTCAGATTCCAACCTGGTACTCATGCTTATTCTAGTACACATTTCTGTGTCAAGGCAATGCAACATCCTTTAGCTGTACACATTTATGTCTGTTTGAAGCACTGATACAAGGATTATACACATGTACAACATGTACAGCCTGTGTACCTGATGTTTTGCAACACATCTGTTGTTTTGAGGCTTCCAGCTACGCCTACTGATACATACATATGCTTAGGTGGTACCTGATATACATGTCTGTTCTATGTCAATATGGCACACTGTGTTCACGGTCTTGTTGCTCAGTCATACCTTTCAACCTGTTGGGGCACACATTGATGGGGGCATTGTCACACATATAGTAACACCTCATTAATATTGATGTAACACACTTCAGTCATTTGATAGCACATTAGGCTTTGCATTCACAGAACTACCCTGGAGGATATGACATCCGACATTTACATGTATGCTATTATGTTCTGATGTCAGTCTTCACATATCTGCCAATGATTTGACAGACATAACAACACTCTATGGGTAAATAAACAAAATATGAGGCATACATGTGGTCAGTGTGCAAGACACTCGACAGTTGAATGGAATGGGCACAGTATATCGCATGCAGTACAACACACACCCTACGACACCTGTGTACTAACCACATACCCTGTATAGGGCTCTTACATTACTTAGACTGACATATGTATCATAGTGGTATTCACAAGTGGCATATGGATATTTAGAACATGCCAGTAGCCTGCCTGGCAGTGTCACTGTCAGTACTGGGCAACAGACACTCCAGTGGTAGTCATATGTGAGCTGACCTTTCCTGGGGTGACTCAGGGGTTGGAGCTGTGATCTATGTCACTGCAGACAGACCCAGATGTAATGACCATAGTTGCTGAACAGTAATATATTAGTACAGTAGATCTTCTTGAGGCATTGTTTAACCTCCTATTTCCCATTTATGCATACCCACCCCCTCTTGGATTCCATTACATGCCAGACTTATGTGGCTTAATGCTCCTACCTCTGCTTCTGTGCAAGTTGTTTGTCTTACAGGATAAGACATGTTTTGCATAGGCTGGAGCTTGCCTTTTGTAAGTAATGTTCATGAGCAGGTGATAGCATGAGTACCAATTGGTGTTCCCCACTTGCTAACTGTATCCAGAACAGCTGGGTTGTTATTCCAATAGCCAATGGCATGGCAACACACTCCTATAATTAAGTATTTCACGAGGGCATTGGCCCTTTTCCTTACCTGTGAGGTGGACATTGTGGAGGTGTGTGAGCTACAGTATTACAGAGGATAGGTGGAAATACCTCTTGAAACATGAAATGTGCGGACAGCCCAACACAAAGGGTGAGGAGGTTCCAGACCCAGGGACAAGATGTGAGTATTGATGGTCTGCATTTCGAATAATGCTAGTTTAACAGAGTTTGTCTTGACATGCATTGTCTGCGCTATTTCAAGCTTACAGTGTTATGTATATGACATAACTCTCAGCTGTATGGCTATTTGCAGAATGCCTACAGGTTTGACTGTCATGTTTGTTCTGTTCTTCAGACAGTTCCTGTCCTAAGCAAATCAGTGGGATATTCTGGGGATTGCAGTCAGTATATGCTGACATCTGTATGTATTTCTGTTGTCATATCCTTAAGACAAGTTATGTTACAACACACCCTGTTACACATGCAACTTTTGCAGTTTATAACAGCATTATTGTACTTAAGCCCCCTTTCTTGCTCCTCTGTACCCTTATTGTGTCAGACTTTGTCCATATCTCATGCACTAAGAGGTTGATAGGTATGGTATATCATTATTTATTGCCTTCATTCCTGATATCTTCCCAGGGATGTTGCTGAATGCCACACATGTTATGGGTTAGGGGCGATATATATGAGGGTATAGGCTGGAGAATCTGTGGAACTCTGTTCAGTCAAGAGGTCGGTGTATGTCTGGCCATTGTTTACAGCCTATTAGGACTGTGTAGCAGTGTAGTGTTTATATATTAGTTGGCCTGTGTGTGTGTGTGTGTGTGTGTGTGGGGGGGGGGGGGCTGATGTGAGTATTATGGGCCCTTTTGTATCTGACTGTGCATGCTGCTCCATTTACTGGTGGTTTATCAGCAGTATGTGTGTGTATGCGCATATTGAGACATGTCCCATACCACCTCAGGACTCCAAATACACTGTGGCCTGGGGCAGTATATGTAGGGGTGTTGTGTAAGAGGCATTCAGGATATATCTGTCCACACAGTCGTTATATTGTTGTGTTTGGTTGGATTACTGATATGTTGCTGTGACTGGTGCAATTGATTGCGTGTATGCACTTTCACACTGGTGTCCGTTTTTCAGGACAGTTACATCCCTGTAGTGTGTGCTATATTTGCTAATGCATGCGTAATTTTCCAGAACTGCTTTGGGGTACTGTTGTGTTTTTTCTGACTGTACTTTGGACAGTGCTTGGTGACATGCTTGTCAGCTCAGTGTACTTTCCCTAATGTTACATAGCTGCACTCATAGCTCTCAACTCTCCAGGTATTCATGGGATGTCCAGTTGTCTGGCTCATATCTTTGGTGTGGTCCCCGTGACAGGTGTGTATGTCTGACAAATCAGGGGGATGCTGTGTGGAATGGAATCACTACATAATCAGAAGTGATTGATTGTTCAGACTTCTGATATTTAATTCAACATATGTTAGAACAGACAGTGATACTGCAGCAGCTTTCTCAGCTTATCTATCCAATTATGTCAGATATGTCTCTATTTCCATGCCACTGTCCCCTCACTTTATCTGGCTTTGGCGGAATCCTTGTAGTAAGGTGTTCTGAGGTATGGCATCACTGCATTTTATAATGTTATACATATATATATATATATATATATATATATATATATATATATATGTGTGTGTGTATATATGTATGTATGTATGTATATATATATATATATATATATATATATATATATATATATATATATATATATATATATATATATATGTATATATGTATATATATATATATATATATATATATATATATATATATATATATATATATGTGTTTTTATGAAATATTTCTTTACATATATATGTATCCCCATATACATATATATATATATATATATAAATATAGATACACACACACACACACACACACACACACACACACACACACACACACGCGCACACACAACTCAATATTGATTTCTAATATATATATCTATTTGTATACATATATATGTATCTCCATACATATATATATATATATATATATATATATATATATATATATATTTATATATATATATATTTGTATATACAAATCATTAGTGATTCCACAGTTTCTTCCCTATTGTTAACTCACTGTACTGCATGATATGTTTGAAAAAACATCAACAATTCATACAGCTCAAATGGATTAGTGGCACATTACAGTGACTATAGTGTACAGGGTCCTGGGTTTGAGCCTTGGCAGTGTTGATTATTTTGCTGCTAGGCAGAACAGTCACTGATGGAGGCAGAGTGATTAAAGCAGTTTTAAGCAGGTTTGTGCAGGTTTGCAAGAAGCTAAGTGATGCTAACAGATGATTATGTCTTCTTAGCTTCACTTAGCAGCACTTATACCCACTTACACCCGCACTAATTTTAAATAAAGAAAAAAAAGGGGTGATAGGAAAGTGGTGAAAAAGGGGCATGCAGAGGGAAAAATAATATGAAAGGTAGCTGGGGATATGCAGGACGGGTGTAGGGAAGGTCCATAGCTGTCCATTTCTTCTACAGCAACAGCTGTGCATTTGTACAGGATTTGGGGATGAATTTGGACCTTCAAACCCCAGAGAGAGGGGTGAGGACTACAATACTGTGTTTTCAAGCCAATTGGACCAGATTACATGTGCCCAGTGGACACGTGTTCGAAATGGACAGCTATGTATGGAGAGATATTTTTTGAGGGAGCTACAGATGCCCTTTTTTTAAGGTGCGAGTGGGATGTTGGGGAAGGACTGCAGGTAAGTTTGGGGAGGCAAATTGGGTAGGGAGACAGACAAAACAGACAAGACAGTAGACAGGGGTGGTATATGACACATGTGGGGGTAAACACTTTGGACGGGAAGAGTGGTTGGGAATCAGAGGCCCATGAGCTCCCAAATGGATACAGTTTGACTGACATCTCCACCCATGGGCAGTCACCACTGCACCTTCATGGCTCCAAAGGTGACTGTGCTGGGGACTGGACAAGAGGGGCAGCTTTCCCCTCGAGGTGCACCAGGCAGCCCTCCATATGGCTCAGCCATCCATCCAGCTCAGAGTCGATGATGCTGTGCACCAAACCCCGGAACTGTCTGTGGGTAATGGGCTCCTCTCTGTACCTAGGCTCTGGGGGGACGGGCCCTGTCCCCTGAGGCAGTTCCACCCAAAGGTGGTGCAGGGCCTACAAAGGAGGATGTTCCAGGGTGGGTCCCAAACATGCTGAGGCCTGGAGCCATGGCCATATGCGGCAGAACAGGTGGATCCACGGGGATCAGCCTTCCCAAACATGCTATGGTGTTGTGGTTTCCCAACAATTATAAGTCATGCAGAAAACATTGCGATATTAGTTATAACAGCATGCATGGGTGTTCCATTTACCAAAAACAATAGAGTTAAAACAGTTGCATAGCAAACCAGACACATCCATAAATGGAACAACAGTAAGTATTATAACAGCATGTCTGTTACATTGACGGCAACAGGCCAACAATGATAGTATTTGAACAAGGTATGTTAATATACAACCAATTAAATATATGAACAATAATAGGACACAAATCCCAACATTAGGTTTTGAGAACAACATACCCATTGAATATGAATAATAATTATTGATGAAAATAGGGGTGGGGGCAGAGAAATAAGTCCATTAACAACTGTATAGGCTTCTACTCTTCACAACACTACTGCTCAATACTCTACAGGTCTGCCCTCACTTTGCAACTACCTATGGCCCATAGCTACTGTAGCACATACATAACTGTTAAAGTGTCAACCTGGAATGGCATGAGGCAAACAGTGACAACTCTGGAAACATGACTAGAGGGGACTCGTACATGTGAGAGTTACATATATGACAAAGAAGGGGTACCGTGCACTGATTCTGTGTGGTTGTGCTACTGGCATACTTCACTTGGATTCCTATCTGTGTCCATGGTTATTGGCAGCCTTGACCACTAGCCATGACAGCGTGACACTTGAGAGACACGTATTGGGAAGAGTGCTTGGTGTATGTACCTATCCTCCTGTCATTTGCAGCCATAGGGTTGGACAGTGGAACAGTTGAACACAGTGTGTTAGTAAACCCTTCTTACAGCTACTACAAACATTTCTTTACCTATAAGACCTGTGGAGGAAATATCTGTTAACACTACCTGACTGTTTCTACACGTATTCACACAATCTTGAGTGAAAATATGCACACAGCTTACTACCACTCGTGGGATTTGAACCATGTCTGTGCAAAAATGAACAACAGAGCATATCTCATCACACTGAGCTACTGGAGAAGTACTATTTTTTGTTTGACTGATTTCAGTCTAATACTCTCTTGGTTAGACAGTTTGACCTTGCAATCCTGAGAGTCGTACATGACAGATAGTTACTGTACTGTGTATTTATTCCTTAAAATAATACAATCTGTGAGGCATAGATTAGCAAACTGCAATGCTGCTGTGTACACACTATTATACAATACAAATTACTATTCATGGTGCAGATCTTAGTGGAGGAGATATTTCATATCTCATGTATATGTTACCTCAGTTAATGCATACTGTCAAACCCATATTTGCAGTGAATAACCTGTTCACATTCTATTTCTACTACAACATAGCGTAAACACAATAGTTTTTGGTAAACATCTTTATTAGCAGACAGATGGCAGATTACTCAGTGAATATCCTGTAGATTGATATTAGTCTGACAAACGTGTCAATTATTCATTAGACACAGTGCACTACTTCTACTTTATGGCACTAGATGTTGCAAAATATATATTCACACTGAAATGATCGAAGGAAGGACACTGAGAAAACTTGGAGCTATAATATATAACATTAAGTATCCTGTTTTTTGTTTATTTTGTTCTTTATTTTTTTGTTATTTATAGCACTTTGTGTACTGTGTATTTTTCTAGCTAGCTTCACTGTGTGTGAGGTATTAACTGGAAATTGTCCACTTTTATTAAGCATCTGTTGGGTTGTTTGTTTCTGATAACTTGTTGCAGTTAAACTCTTTTTTTCTAGAGGCTCCTTTAGCTGTTTAAAACTTTCATTTAAAGGCTCACTGCTGTTTTTCAGCTGTGAGAAACATTTCTGCAGTTTGTTCTAAGTAGTGGAGATATTTGTAGCATTTCCATATTCAGGCTTGTATTTGGGCCTAGTGTTTGTTGAGGCTGTGTGTCTAAGCACATATTCAGGGACATCTTTGTTTAGCCAAAGCCATCAGGCATTTCAGTGAGAGAGAACTGTTTGATGTCATTGGCTGACTGAGGTCACCTGGACTACAGCTTAGACTAAGCACCTCATTGGTTCTTTAGAGATTTCTTTCTTAAAAGCTGTCTCAGGTTTAAACTTTCTGTTACCTAAAAAGTTCAGTTGTGAGTGTCTGCCATTTCACACTGAATTGATCGAAGGAAGGACACTGAGGAAACTCGGAGCTATAATATATAACATTAAGTATCCTGTTTTTTGTTTATTTTGTTCTTTATTTCTTTGTTATTTATAGCACTTTGTGTACTGTGTATTTTTCTAGTTAGTTTCACTGCGTGTGAGGTATTAGCTGGAAATTGTCCACTTTTATTAAGCATCTGTTGGGTTGTTTGTTTCTGATAACTTGTTGCAGTTAAACTCTTTCTTCTAGAGGCTCCTTTAGCTATTTAAAACTTTCATTTAAAGGCTCACTGCTGCTTTTCAGCTGTGAGAAACATGTCTGCAGTTTGTTTCCCACCCTCCCTCCCTGTTGGTATAGTGTTTTTATAGTTGGTGGCTTTGCAGTTGCACGCCCCTAGTGTAAATTTGATCTGGGACCCTCCTCCCAGTCTAGTGTCATTACCTCATTCTACCCAGTACAAGGAGAACATTTGAGAAGGCCAATCAGCTTAGTTTCTGCTACTCCTTTCTCTCTTTCCACTTAAAAAAAGAAAAATTATCTGCTTTTAATGTATGTTTCTTCCTACTTTATTTTGCTTTTGCGTCATCTTAAAAGTACTCAATTGTATTTATTACTGCTTGGTGTAACTCATTCTAAGCCTTTTAGTTTAAGCACTTGGGCTTCAGACCAGTTGTTTTACGTTAAGAAGGTTTGTGGCCTGCACTGTAGTGGCAGAACAGGTAGCTTACATCCTTCTAAGTTGGGAACTGCTGATTGAGGGCTCAGTGTTACTCTAGCTCCAACACCCTAGCCCAAAGGTTCCTAGAATTTATAAACTCAAATGCTATGGAACAACTTCTTACCACTCCCACAAGAGGGGAAAACATACTGGACCTGATCATCACCAACATGGGGAATCTATGCTCCAGACCAGAAGTGTATCCCTCACTGGTAAGATCAGACCATAAACTAATCTCACTGGATATTCACATCCCAGCCCCACCTCCTGCCCAGAAAACCACAGTGAAAAACTTCTCTAAAGCAAATTTCACACTCCTCAAAACCGAGGTGAAATCCTACAAGCCCCGGGCCTGTGTAAAATACGGCCCAGACCGCAGAATCCTTTATAAACGCATTCTATGAACACCTTCAGGAATGCATGGATCATGCAATCCCAAATAAAACCAAGACCCAATCCTCCAAAGGCAGACGTCCTGTCTGGTGGACCCCAGCCATAAACAAACTATACAATAGAAGGAGGAAGCTACTACATGACAGAGCAAAATCCCAAAAAGGGAAGGCATCTCTGATCAGTATTAACAAAAAATTACGGGTACTCATAAAATCGTCTAAGGCCAGCTTCAAGAGAAAAATTGCACAGGACACTAAGGATAATCACAAGGCTTTCTTTAGTTATGTTAGGAACCTGTGTGGGAATTCCCAGATATGCTCAGAATTAGTCCAAAATGACAAAAAATACACCAAACCCACAGACATTGCCAACATCCTAGCTGACAGGTTCAGCGCAAACTTCTCCCCCCTCCCCACCAAAAGGGCAAATATCTATCCCAGCAGAGTGCTGCCCCATTGACATCTCAGATGCTCAGGTAAGAGCCACCCTCTCCGAAGCAAAAAAAACAGCATCAATGGGACCAGACTGTGTCCCGGGCTGCGTCCTACATGAACTCCAAGAAGAGCTAAACCCAAACCTAAAACTATTGTTCAATCTCAGCCTTACTACAGGATATGTACCCAAAGAGTGGCATACAGCAACAGTGGTCCCTCTCCACAAAGGTGGTGCCTCAATGGATCCTGGAAACTATCGCCCCATAAGCTTGACTAGCTTGGTCTGCAAAGCAATGGAAAGGATCATCATGGACCTCATAAATAAAGATATTGGGGACCTACAGACACTGGATCCTACCCAGTTTGGCTTTGTTAAGGGCAGATCCTGCCTCTTAAACCTGGTTGATTTCTTTGAAACAGTCACCAAGGCCATTGACGAGGGGAAGGTGGTCCACACAGCCTACCTGGACCTCGCAAAAGCCTTCGATACAATACCCCACTCAGGCATTATAGATAAGCTCACCAGCTTAAATATAAACCCCTATGTCACTAGATGGGTTGCAAACTGGCTCAAGGACAGAACCTACATGGTTAGAATTGCTGGAGCCATGTCAGACTCCAAACCAGTTACAAGTGGCATCCCACAAGGCTCAGTCCTGGGACCTCTCTTGTTCGGTATATATTTCTCGGAGGTACAGGCCAACACGGAAGGACTGTGGCTGACCAAGTCCGCAGATGACTGCAAACTGGTTGCCAAAATAGACTCTCCAGCCGACACAAGCATCCTCCAAAAGGGCCTCATGCAAACAGACAACTGGTGCCAGAGCCATGGCCTCAAGCTAAATGCCAAAAAGTGTATAGTCATCCCCTTTGGCAAAAACAAAGTGCCCACAAATTGCCACATAGGTGGTAATCAATTAAGTACAGAAGATGTAATTAGGGACCTGGGGACCCAAGTTGATAGCAATCTCTCATTTGAGAACCACATGGCCAAAGTGGTTAGAAATATAGCCCACCTAATCATGAAGGGATTCACATCTAGATCAGGGGAGGTCATCGTGCCTCTTTACTCATCCCTCATCAGGCCCATAATTGAGTGCAATGCCCCTTTTGGGATGTACCTTACCAGACACCTGCAGCAACTGGAAAGACCCCAAAAGTACCTCACCAAGAGGATCAAAGGGCTCAAACAGATGCCATATGCTGCCCGGTTAAAGAAACCCCAGCTCTACTCAGTGGCATACCACCTGCTCAGAGGCGATCTGTGCCTGACGTATAAAGCCATGTCCAACCCGGAATTAATGGACATGCTGCACCTCAGAAAATCCAAATCCCATCGAGCTAAGTGCTCCAGAGACTTGAACCTCAGCACTGAAATAAATAGGACATGCTGGAGGGACAGATTCATAACCCAGAGGCTCCCTTCACTCTGGAATAAAATCCCAGTCCAGGTTAGGCAGAGTCCCTCATTGACTCTCTTCAAGAGGAATCTTGATGAGTGGATGGGAGATCGTAGGTTTACCCGGTGTATCACTTCTGTGTCACTGTTAGACAGAGGCACAGTATACTAACCTCGAAAAGGGCATAGCAAAATTCATTTAAAATGGGTGGAGAAAGCCAAACACACTCTGGCTAGGCTTATAAATGCCCTAGGGCAGATAGCCTAGTATGAACCTATGAACCTATGAACCTATGAACTCACCAGCCTGTCAGCGCATCTGTGCAAGTCTGTCTGCATGGGCCTCTACATTACTAGCCCTCTCTGCTCCCGCTGTAGGGGTGAAAAAAAAATGTTATGCATACCTATCTATCACATACTCAGCTATAATTTAGTTCACCTATATCTCTGATACTTACAAATATCTGAAGCATGGTTGTCCCTGGCATCTTGGATCCACTGAATTAAAGGCACACACTTCCTATTCTTTAGGTTGGCATAGTGACGCCATACCTGCTCACCAGTCCAAGAGATACCAGTAGCACTGGTGTGGTTGTGTGCTATATGGTCTCAGGCCTCCACTTTGTACTGCAAGTCCTGGTACTGGTCCTGCAGCAGTCTGTTGTCATGGTTTTCCACCAGAAGAATAAACATGACTCTAGACTCCAAAGTGCCCCAGCACTGTTCACGGAAGTGTGAGCCCTCACCTACACCTGCCATTGTTCCTGCAAATATCAGACTATAACACGTTCTGGCTGTAGTCCCACCTCCAATGTTTAAATAAGGCTGAATTTCCACCCTTTCTCCCGATTGGACAATTTTCAAAAATGCTAAGCACAGCTCACCAGTGCTTAAACTTGCAAAGCTGAGTTGAGCAGTGCTTAAAGAGGCATTTCCTTAGCATAATTTAGCTGTGGGCAAATCTGCTCACCTGTGCTGATTGCTGCTTAAAATTACACTTGTAAGCAATGCTCAACCCAGGTAAGTGAAGCTGAGCACTGCTAAGCATTGCTTAGTTTTCATTTGAAATAATATTAACAGATTGGACATTACTTAGTCATTACTGACATCTTATTAGGTGTATATATTTTTTACATGGCATAACTCAATGTGCTTTCCTTACATTACCTTTGGGTGTGAATGTATTGTCTGGGACACTTGTGTTTACACAGAGGATTTCACATCATATATCTCTTAACACTGCAATTGTGGACCAGCTACACTGCCTCGGTTAAAAAATATCAACTACTACTACTTCAACTTCACTTATAAAGGAAACAGAACTATAGAAATTATGACTATTATGTATATATATATATATATATATATATATATATATATATATATATATATATATCAAAGCATTATTGATTGTACAGATGTTTTTCCCTAATGTTAGTTGACCATTGTGCATGATATATTTATTGAAACACTAGCAACCCTCACAGCTTATATTTGTATGGGCAATTTCCCTGACTGCAGTGTGCAGGGTACTGGGTTCAAGACTTGGTAGGGCTGATCCTTTAGTTGTTAGGCAGAACAGTGGCTGCAGCAGACAGAGGGATTAGAGCAGTCTGAAGAAGTTGTAAGCAAGTTTGTGCATGTTTGCATGACACTAATTGATGCTAAAATCCACTTAGCCCTGAAGGTGCTTAATTCTGCTTGGCATTGCTTAGCACCACTTAAACCCACTTAAACATGCTTACATACTCTTAAGTATGCATTAATTTAAAAAAAAAGAAAGTAAAATAAAAAAGGTGATAGTGCAGTTCACATCATATATCTACTGACACTGCAGTTCTGGAGCAGATACACTACCCTGGTTAAGAAATATAATTTCCTACATCATTGTGAAAGAATAAAAATAAAATTCATTTTACAATGCTTTCCCATTTAAAAGGGAATGGACTGCTTTGATACTCAAACGCTGAGCTCCTGCACACCAAGCCAGAGTACTAAATTCTACGCTATTTCATTGTTGAAAACTTTGCCTATCATTTTGTATTTGGCTCTTACAACCTGGAGTTCAAACATGCTCAGCTATGCTTAAATATCACTTATTTTATAAAGAAAAAATTGTATGAGGGGCAGAACAAAAATATGAAGCAAAACGCTGGACATTCTGCAAAAAATTGTGCAGTTGAGATGTATAAATAAGAAAAACAAAATGTGAGCAAACCAACAGAGCTGAATGAAGGCCAAAAAATGTCCTTTATAGATTGTTTATTAAAAACAAAGGATAAGCACTTTCACAGAGTTACTGCTTCTTCAGATCCACATAAAAACAATTAAACTAATGTTGGCTTTAAAGGAATATTAGCATTAAGCCCCGGCTCTTTATGAGCTTGCAGTACTATTATCCACTTAACTTCCAAATTTCCAAAAAAATATTCACATCACCCCCTCCTCATACCAGGGTTAACTAACTGTAGGACTCTAAAGCAAAAAATATTGGGTCTCGTTTTAACTGTGTGTGTTGCTAAAGCATTAGTAGTTACTTAACCCTGGTATGAGGAGGGGTGATGTGAATAATTTTCTGGAGAATTTGGAAGTTAAGTGGATAATAGCACTGCAAACTCATAAAGAGCCAGGGCTTAATGCTAATATTCCTTTAAAGCCAGATTAATTAAGAGGAAGTGAATTTGATTTGGTGTTTATAGTGACATGTGACTTCACTTTCTGTATAAATCATTGGTTTTAGTTGTTTTTATGTGGATCTGAAGTAGCGGTAACTCCATGAAAGCACTTATCCTTTCTTTTTAATAAAGAATCTACAAAGGACATTTCTTGGCCTTCACTTAGCCCTGTTGGTTTGCTCACATTTTTTTCTTATTTGGACTAATATGCTTGTGAGCTACCTTTAGCAGGAGTGGGTGCTGTTTGTTTGTTTTGCCAGTTAAGAGGTATGCCTGACCAAATATATAAGGCAACACTCTGGAAATTCTGCGAAAATCTGTGCGGTTGAGAGGTATGCAGGCTGACCAAATATGTGAGCCAACTCTCTGGACATTCTGAAAAGATCTGTGCAGTTGAGAGGTATGCCTGACCAAACATGTGAGCACACACTATGCACATTCTGTGAAGATCTGTGCGTTTGCGAGGTATGCCTGACCAAATATGTGAGCCAACACTCTGGCCATTCTGTGAAGATCTCTGCAGTTGAGATATATGCCAGAGGCTGACCAGATATGTAAGCCAACATTCTGGACAGTCTGCGAAGATCTGTGCAGTTGTAAGGTATGGGGATGACCAAATATGCGAGCTCACACTATGGACATTCTGCAAAAGTCTCTACAGTTGACAGGTAAAGTGTCATACAGCACTTTGACAATGTAGGTCACATACCCACTGCATTGCTTCCTATCCAGACTTGCTGCTTTCTATGTCCACGGACACAGAAAGCACGTGCAAAGTGGTGTACGACACCTTAACAATGCAGGAGGTGAGGGACAGAACCTGCCACACACTCCCTGCATTTATGCACTAATCTACTAGCGGACAATGAAATAACTATTTTATTTGCTTTCAGTGTCCACAAACACTGAAATGCATTTAAACCTTCTGAGTGCAGGGGGCGTGAAAGATGTGTGTGCACTACGGGTTTCTATTATATATTCAAAGCTTCAAAATTCTGAACCTCATATGTTCGACAACATATGAGTGAAACTTGAAACCTCGAATATATAATAAAAAACTTAAAAAAAAAGTACCTTAATGCTCCGAGCAGGGGGGCAAGCTCCCCTGCAGCCATCCACCCTCAACACCCCACCCCCCCTACTTAAATATAGCAACTCTGAGACCACACTCCAGTACAGAAAAGGGAAACTGTCCCATTCAGCGCATACGGAGCTGTTGCCTTTAACCTTCAAACTTTTCAAAGTTTGATCATATGGTGTCAACCATATGACATTCGAACTTTGAAACGTTCAGCAATTTAATAGGGACCCATGCACTATTAAACACACCCCCTGCACTCAGTAGTCTTTGTGTTTATTTAGCCTTAGCAGTAGCGTGCCTTCATGAATATGCAAGATGTGCTGCTGTTAAAGCTAAGGCTACACGGACACGATACCTTCCAGGCAGGAATAGCACTATTCCTGCACAGAGTTTATTGAATCCTGGGGAGTACCTATTACATTTGTAATATTTTGTAAACAACTTAAAATATCTGAGCAACCACTTTGGTTGCACACATACTGTCAGCAGCATTTTATTCATCTAACTGCGAGCTTTCATATGAAGCTAAGGAGTTCTGTCTGTGTTACCTGGTTGTTGAGATATTTAGAAAGGGTCTATATTACATTGATGAATGCTTAAATGTTCAAATCTCTAATGGTCAACCTTTAGAGATCGAACATTTAAGTGTCTGAAAATGTAATAAAATAAACAAACAAAACAAAAAGGTAAACTGAAAGGGTTGTAGCAGGGGGCAAGCCCTCCTGCACCCCCACAACCCCCTACTTAAATATACCAACTCCGAGATTGCACTTCAGTGCATGGCAGAGCGGAAATGGGAAATTTCCCATTCCCTACACTGTAGCGCAATCTTGGAGTTGGTATATTTAAGTAGCGGGGGGTGTGGGGGTACAGGGGGGCTTGCCCCCCTGCTTACACCCTTTAGTTTTTTGTTTTACTTTTATTTTTTTTTTAATTTTTAAAGATATTCCAACACTGAAATGTTCGATCTCTAAAGGTCGACCTTTAGAGATTTGAACATTTAAGTGTTCGTTTATCTAATATAGACCCTTTAGAAAAATATGAAAATGATATCTATATAAACTAATATAATAAAAACAGCAGTTAATATCTATTTACCTCTACTAGACATAGGTCAAATATTAATGCAGTTGAGTTTGCTATTGAGAAAGCTTTAAGATTAAATCTTAGAATTATTGATGCAAATATGAACAAGAAATATTTGATGCCTACAGGCATCAGTAGGAGTTAACTGCAGATGCACATGGAGGCATCACTTGGATGTAATGAGGTAAATCAATAAATAATGATACTTATTTGAGTTTCAGACTTCATATCCTTCAGAAAATGTATGGTAACACAAATCATGTTATTCTAACAACTTTCTAAGTTTGTAAGAGCAATATTTAAAATATGTCACTATTTTTGGGCCTTTGTCCCCCCATTTTGTCAGGCTTTGTCCAGATTTCCTGCAGTAAGGGGATGAGAGGTATGAATGATGCACATGTATATACACCCATGCTTGTCTAAGATGTGTCAGTGTAATATATCCTCCAATCTTTGGCAGTCCAATGATAAATCGTAAAACATGTCCCTTTTGGCTATACTTGACTGAGCTGCTGTAAGGTGCATGCCTTGTTTATATAGGATGGAGTAGAGGATACAGCATTACAGTCAGTTATCACACATAACATTCCCTGTATATATATGTCACATTCAATAAATGCACTGTATGCAAATGGCCCCTAATGTACCCACTGTACTTTCTATCATCTAAACCTGGCATGTTATCAACATTATCACATTTACTCACCTTTTTAACAATGTTGCACTGAGTCCCTCTCGCAACCATTGTTAGCACTCTTTTTTCAAGTTATGTACATGGATAAACACTTGGAAACAAGATTACTTATCATTACCATCAATATGAGCATCTTTCCATTGAAAAATATCTCTCTGTGTCATCATCATATCTGAGTGCATTTACTGAGTATATGTTCTTCCATTTACCAACCCTTCATACTTATCCCTGCTCTATTAACATTATTTTCTATGGAAATTAGCCTAGTTTCTGGTATCCTGCATCTACAAGATTGCAGCTCACTTGTTTTTACTTCATATAAGCTGTCCATGGGTGCTAGGCTAATATGTTGCCAACAGGCAAGTGATTTTTTTATATTATACTCATGTTCTTAGGACCATTCATGGCTGCTAACGCTGCTGCTGGCCACAAAACAGAGTTTGGAAATACGTAAGTGCAACGAGCAGCATATGTATTCAATGAGAGCTGTTGCTTATTGCACTAACTAGTTGCAATGGTATAGGCTTTGCATGAAGCCTAAATAATTTCTAATGAATCCCAGGAAGTATCTTTATACTTTACTCAGATTTTTATGAACTTTCATAAATCCATTTACAACTTGCATTTTTCTTTTTTATAACCCATTCTTAGTTAATCCCATAAGCATAACAAGAAAATTATTTTTCAACGCTTTTATTCCTTTAAGAAAAATTTGTAATACCCTCCCTGTCATTTTTTTTCATTTTTTTTTTGTCTCATGATGATTAATAAACATCGTTTCAGTAAGAAATGGGCCCTGCTTTGTTGTATCTTGATTACTATTAAATAAAGTTCACTACTTGTTTTTAGGTAATCATATTACCAAGAGTATACTTCTTTTCATATTTAATGTTAATTCACAGAGTGTGAACTGTGATGTGATTTTGTAAAATTTGCTTCAATTGTTTACACATACTGTGCATATTACAGAACATGTCTGTTGATTTTATAAATGTTTCATACTGAGTATTTGAAACTGCTGTTTTCTGTTGGTAGGATTTTAATAAAACATTACTATGTGAATTTATTATGCCCATTACAGTTACTGACACCCTTCTATTTTAGAGAAGAAATTCACTAAATATGTTTTAACATGATGTAAAAATTGATAGGATTGTAGAATTCTGGCATGAGCTGGAAACAGCTGAAAGAAGCTGAAATGAGGCTAAAATTAATGTCTTCATCTTTCAATTACTCAGAACTGTGTTTAACAGATTCCAGTCTCTCTTTTATGTGCCATATCTTCTTGTACCTTTCAGAATAAAAGTCTGCATGCACTGTAGTTCAGTTAAGAATGTTTTATTATGCACAGTGGAAGTAGATGCGTACAATATCCAAATCAAATCTTAATGTCTGTAGCTTCTGCATTCATTGTACTGTCTGTAAATTCTGTACTTAAAACGTCGTATCTTACTGTCTTCAGTAAGAGTGCTGATAATTATGTCTGTAGTGTCTGCACTCATATTTCTTTCCTCCTGAATAATATAATCAATATTCTGGAATGCTAGATAGTTGGTCTGACTTCTGCACTTATGCTCAAGTGTCTGTACAAAACGTCTGAGGACTGTAGTACAATAACTTTCTGCATACCATTCCAAACAATCTAATGAACGGTGTCTGAAGTGTCTACTGTTAATACCAAAACCTTGTAAATTTTTACACGTCTCTTTAACCTTCATTCCCAAGCCTCATATCATCTAAACAAGATCTGTTTGTACTCAATGTACTGCACATTCTAATAGCACATTTTATTTGTATCAGTATTCTTGACTGAATGTTATTTTCACTGATTCAAAGTACATTCACCAAAACTGCATGCAAAATGTAAAGGCCTGCTTTAATATGGCTGCATTCCCAGACTTATGCAAAGACAATACTGTATTTTTTTCTAACAAACTACATTTAAATGAAACCTGATCTTACAATTCCTCCTGAGGTTCCTGAACACAGGTATCCATTTCTATAGTTACTTATATATAAAATGAAGACACAGGCCTATGCAAGGTCTATTTTACTAACTGTATTTATGTCGGATTTATTCTGTGACAATTGTCTCTGAAATCAGTGAAAAGGGATTTACTTCTGTAATTACTTAATAAATGTATTAATGTAGTCTGCGACGGATACTATAATGGTCACTAGAAATAATAAAATAAGTTTTGTTTATCTGGTAAATACAACTTTGACCACTAGGTGTCACTTGAGCATTTATGGTTTAGATTGAATCTTTTAAATTTATGATTTAATTATAACTGGGCATTTTTTAAACATGTTATAACTTGTAAAGTTTGTTTTTACACATATAATCCATGTATCCTAACACATAATTATGTATCAACTTGTTTCTGTAAATCTTCAGCTAGATTTGTTACTAATAATGTGCTGTAACAGATGTACATTTGTATTTCAGATCTATACCTTTGCATACCCTGTCAGTGTCTTTTTAACTTTCTGTCTACTGTGCAATAATTATTATGTAATGTGCACTCCATTCTGTAAATTAGTTAAAAATCAAACCTGATCTGTTATGCTTAGAGTATATTAAATAATGATTACAACTTCTTCTTTAGTAGCTTATATTAATATGCTTGTTATAAATAATTATGTCACCTTACCCTTAAAACTAATGACTAAATAATGTGAGGTGGGCTGTAGTTGCATGTTGTAAATTGTCTAGTATTACTGTTACAAATGTATAACTGAGTATGAATGTGATATTCTGAAATCTGACTGAAATGTACTATACTGAACTCAACTAAGAATGAATATCATATTCTGATACTTGACTGAAATTTACACTAAAGTCATACATATTTATACTGAACATCTGAAATAGCTGTGTATAAATGTTATACTCTGAAAAATAACTAAACTGCTACTAAAGAAATAGCTTTTCTGCCAGTATTATCTAAACATAGATAAAAGCACAAACTGAAAGCTGGTAAATTTTATATTCTGCAAACTAAACTATAAAAGCATAAACTGAAATCTGGTAAATGTTATTTTCTGGAAACTAAATCATCTCTAGAAGAATACCCTTTTCTGTCAGTATCAATTCAGCAGAGTTATACAATTGTCTGAAAATATAAAACATTTGCATACCTGCTTTAACTCTATTCTGCATAAATGCATATCTGTTGGATACACATTTTAACTCTAAAGAATACTTTCTTTAGATAACTGAAACAAATTTACTGTACAGAACAATTTTTACTTCTGGCTTTGGTGATCTTGTCTTTCTGTAGATACTTGAGTTGTGTACCACAGATCTTGCCAAGTTAAAGCCTTACTCTGAAATGTCCCAGTCATCGCTAAGGTACTGGAAGAGTTGCCTTAATGTCCAAGGTCCATTGATGTATACAGTTAGGCTCTGCAGTCCCCCCATCTCTGATGCAAGTCTGGGTGACAGATATAATATTTTTATTGACTGTATTTAAAAACATTACATTCTGAAAGTCATTACTGGAAATTATTTAAATATCTAAAGCTGACAGTGAGTCTTTTTAGAGTAATATCTGCAAAGCAAGCAGGAAAAAAAAAAAAAACGATATCAGGTCCTTAAAATAATATTTTCATAAACCAATAGCATTTCTTGTTGCCCTGACTTTGTTTACATTTTTCTGTATGAAATAATCGCATGCTACTAATAAACTCTCATAAGTCTATAAGCAAACTGATAATGTACTATAGTGAAACTTGTAAGCCTGTAACTGATCTGATAATATACTACAGTGAAATGGAAAGACTTTTAACTTCACTATTAAACTAAATGGAAACCTCAGTGGCATTGATTTTCCCTGTCATAACCTCAAATGAAACTAAAGTAGTAATCTGACACTGTGTTAATATTGTAACATTTTTTGCATTTCTGTACCTTTATAAAAAAATGTAACTGTTGATTTTTTTATGTATACTCTGTGACCCTCAGGTCATAATTTACAAAATAATGTCTTCAGTGTGCAGGTCTCTGCCCATTGCCTGACATGTAGCTGTTTTTTAGCTGATGTCATTTAACTTTTTCAGTGCTAATGAATGCTGCAAAGATTTATTATTACTGTCTACAATTTTCTTGGATGAATAGTATGAATTACTACTGCATAAAACTGTCACTAATAATATTAAACTGACCTTTACTGTTTTATGGAATAAAGTACTGTCTTTAATTCAGCTTGCTGAGCAGGTCTGTAATATAATAATTCAGTTATATATGTCTTTGCCTCTGGTGTGCTTGGTAAACTGCAATTTTTGCATGAAATATATAAAATCTTGAACTGTTTACATATATACATTTATCACTAAAACTGAACTGATCTGATTCTAGAACTTTACTTGTCTGTCCTTTATACTACAAGAATGTGAAGTTTCTTCATAAAGTAAAATTACATTGCATTTTTCCTTACATGAGAGTTGAACCTGTGGCTTTAATGACACATAATATTCAGGCTGCACTCCTTTCTTGCCTGTGATCTGAACTTTTGACTGTACTGTCACTTTTAAAATGTAACATTGACTTTAAATTCTGCTTTCTGTAAACTAGCACAGCATCATCTAATAGTTGTATATGCTTTTCTGTCTTTGTCTGCATCAAGATATTATTTATGCATTGCAACATGTTACTGTCATAAGTTAAAGGTATTAACAATGTATGCTAAAACAAAACAATAACACAAAAAATCATTTGCCAGATCTGTAACTGTAAACCATTTATTCTGTGAATTAACTTTAATTATTTATTTGTTTATTTATTGACATTTGATTACAGGGAAAGTCTGACTGGATAGAAGCCCATTTTCACCAGACACCCAGGAGAAAAGCTTTAAATTAATACCCAACATTTTAAGAATAGTAATTTTCCAATCTTCAAAAATAAAACAAAAACATTTGTAGTTTAAATAATTATAACAAATTAGACATAATATAGAAAACATTGGCTAAGAATCGATACAAGTTATATAACAATCATTTAATATTTAAAGAAATGTTAGTTTGTAGAGAAACTAAAGGAAAGTTAGTTTAATATAAACTGGAACTGCAATATGAAGTGAGGGAAAAACATGCTTATGATATACTTAGAGTAGTCAGGGAAGAGAATTTGATAGAAGTAAGAAAGTAAGTGAAGAATGGAGAGTAGGGAGTTATAAGGAATGAAAAGGCACTTGTTCACATTTACTGCTATCATTTATCCTGGCTTTGAGCAAGAACAGAGCTAGATTTTAGCTAGGAAGTCTTTCAGAGTGGTTTTGAAACATGGAAGGGAGGGTATTGACCTGATGGATACAGGTAAGGAGTTCCAGGCTTTAGCAACCTTGTATGAGTACAGAGAATGCCTAACATATTTAATAGGTCTGTAGACAAACAGGAATTTCTGGTCTCTGGATTACAATGTCCAACTGGGAACATAGAATGTTTTTTAGTGCTGGACAGGCAGATGGCTGCTGGATAATTTCATAGGTAATAAGAAGCTGTGCATAAGTTAGTTGATGAGGCAGTTATAACCAATTTAATCTTTTTACTGTTATACAGTGGTAGGTCCTGAAAGGGGTATTTGCTGCAAATTTAGCAACTTTGTTATAGCATAATTCAAGTTTTAATTTTTGTAAAGGCTGGATGTTAATGAGGATGGGAATGCCATAAAGACATGTGGGGAAGTGGTAAGTAGTGGCAAGTGTAGTTTTAGTTGCATCTGTGAGATTTTTGGTTCTATAAAGCATCCTTAGTTTTGATGAGTTTTTCATATGCAAGTTTGTATATGTAGGTTGAATGTGAGATTATCTTCTACCATCACTCCTAATAATTTGCTATAAGAAGTGACTTCAATGGTTATATTATCAAGACAGAGGACATTATTTTTTTTTTCATGACAGAAGGATTTTGAGATTTCAGTGTCATTTCTGCTTTACCATACACAACTTGTACTTCCAGAATGGTAAATGTGTTTACCAATTTTAAATCTAGTACTAGCCTGAAACTGTTACCTTTTTTTCCTTACTGGCCATAAAGTGTGTTTCTGTGTTTTAATTATTTTATGTCTAGAAAGATTTAATATTCCTAAACTAACAATATTGAGTATTTCTGGAACACAGTTTTCTAGACTGCTTTATCAAATTCTAAACTTTAAACCACACGTTTACTGGTGTCTTTACTGTAGAAGTACTGTTTGAAATATTTACACAATTTATATTTACTGATATATTTAAACCTTTCTGAGATTTACTGTTTGAATTAACTAGAAAATGCATTGTAACAAAAATGAATACTCACATAAGGAAAGTTGAAGTTGCTTTAAGAAGGCTGCCAGATGTTTTACTGCTTTTTTAAACTCCCTCTGGCAAGGATTTTTTTGGCTCTGTGACATCACACTGGAATTGGAGATGGTGAAGTTTTTGATACATTGCTGTTAACTGGATAATTTCCTTTACACTGTTATTTTGGAGAGTCTGAAGTACTTTGAGACTTTACTGTAGATTTTCTGAAGTATGAGCACTGTTGCTTTGTAAAATATACATAGTCTGACTCCTGATAGATTTTCAAGGTTGCTAAAGGATTTTGGGACTTACTTTCACTGTATAGATTGACCCCTCATCGATGGTGGATCACCACTGTAAGAACTGATAGGACAGTAGAATACTGGCATAAACTGGAAATAACTGGAAGAAACTGGAATGAGGCTGGAATGAATGTCTTCATCTGTTAAATACTCAGAACTGTGCTGAACTGATGCCACTCTCTCCTTTATGTGCCAAATCTTCTTGTACCTTTTAGAATTAAAGTCTGCATACACTGTAGTTTGGTTAATAGGTAAAGTGTTTTATTATGTACAGCGGAAGAAGATGTCAACAATATGCAAATCATATCTTAATGTCTGTAGCTTCTGCACTCATTATGCTGTCTGTCAATTCTGCACTCGAAATGTCAAATCTTACTGTCTCCAATAACAGTGCTGATAATTATATCTGTAGATTTTGCACTCATCTTTCCTTCCTCTTGAATAATATAATTAACATTCTGGAATGCTAGATATTTGGCTTGAATTCTGCACTTACTCTTGAGTATCTATACCAAACATCTGAGGACTACAATGCAATGACTTTCAAGCATATCAGTCCAAATGAACTAAGTAACTATGTCTGAAGTATCTCCTAATAATACAAACACCCTGTAAATTTCTACATAGGTTCATAGATTAGTACTAGGCTAACTGCCCTTGCGAGCCATTTTAAGCTTAGCCAATTATCCCTTGTGAGACTCAAACCCTGCACCTTGTGTTTGTAAGGCAAACACCTTAGTCATTAAGCCACACTCCCAACCCCTTTATAGATTAGTACTAGGCTAACTGCCCTTGTGAGCCATTTTAAACCTAGCCAATTATCCATTGTGAGATTCAAACCCTGCACCTTGTGTTTGCAAGGCAAACACCTTAACCATTATGCCACCCTCCCAGTATAAATCTTTTGTAAAGCTCTTTCCAGTGGTGAGAATCAAACCTTGCACCTTGTGGTTGAAAGGCATACACCTTAACCACTGTACCATTTGGCCTTTCAGGTCAGGTCAATAGGTCATGCCTATTTAAACCTTCGTTCCCAAGCCTCATACCATCTAAACAAGATCTGTTTGTAGTCAATGTACTGCACATTCTTTTAGCACATTTTCTTCTTACCAGTATTCTTGACTGAGGGTTATTTTCACTGACTGAAAGTGCACTTACTAAAATGGCATGCAAAATGTGAAGGCCTGCTTTAATATAGCCTAATTTCTAGACTTATGCAAAGAAAATATTGTATTTTTGTCTAGCAATCTACATTTAAATGAAAGTGGATCTTACACGAATCAGACTTTGTCAATATTACTATAAAATAAAATTATAGCTACTAAAGCTGTTCCATATTTTCTGACCGATCATCCGTTTAGAATCAAAGCATAAAATTGTCATTCTTGCCACACTTAACTTTTATCTGTTACATTATATTCAGTTCTGCAAGAATTCTCACTACCTTTTCTGCTAGGGTCTCTTAATGCTAGCAGGAAAGAAACTTGACATTGTTTTTTCTTGTTTAAACATACATTTATCAGGGGCTTATAGGTTCATAGGTTTATAGGAGTTTACTGAGCTAAAAACGACAAGGGCCTTATTTATGTCTGAAACATTTAAGTGAAATACATGTCATTTTCATTAGTGATACACTCACTCTGTTGTCACTTACTTGAAGTCAAATGTTTTTAATTCTTAACTTTACTTATGCCATTAGACTAGTAATTGGAACCAGTTATGTGACATTTCCTCTCAAGAGCATTTTAGAGAAATCATTGCAAAATATATAGATGTACATCTGTTTTACAAAAATGTAATACTTTAATGCCACATGCAATCTTAATAAATAAATATAATTCTCTAAAACGATGGATGAGGTAATCTAGTTTTGATTACTGTACATAAAATCAAGTAATACTACCTCAAATCATTTAGATGTAGTAGGAATTAACAATGCATTTCACATACCACACTCTCTAAGAAAGAAGGATTCTATACATCTACAGGTAAATTCAATAATGTAGGCATTTCTTGTGAAACTCAGTTAAGTTGTTATGAGCTGTCTAATGAACATATTGGGTAAATGTCTGTAGTTGTTTGATGCATGAACATTTTGAAATGGAACATTACTGTTTGAATGTTGCCATTTAGGACAAAATACTCAAGTTTTTATGTGTTAGACCAATATCTACTACTTAGGCAGAAGTCCATCACTGTATTTTGTAATTAGCACATAATTTCTTTCACTTGGCTAATACTACACACTTATAAATATTCTGCAATTTCTGACATTCTAGTAAGGTAACAGCCTGCTTTGTTGTACTTGTTCTGAACTTAACTTTAGGCAAAAAGTAATAAAAATACCACAATTTCCCTTTGTTTACTCAGTTAATGAAAGCTTATCTGACATAAATTGGTTAAATTTTACTTTACTGTCACTTAGGAGTAGTGCCTTAATCACAATATTTGCTTGTGAACAAGTACATACTAGAGTAGAAGCAAATCAGACTAGAACAAAATAAACTATATCACACAGACAAGAAAGCAAATTAACTATAATTTGTCAAGCTTCAACTCTTCTGAAACTTAAACTATATGCACCATCAAGGAGCACTCATGACTGAAGCTGTTTCCGGTGACTAACACTGTCTCCAGTGCCAGCTTACCAGTTTTTCAAGGGATTTTTAACAAACTGTTTACTGTACTGGACTGGACTATAGTATATCATGCTTCATACTAACTCTCAATCTGTCTTTGTTCTGCTGTTTTTTGCATCACACCTCAGACTTCCTTATATGTTCATACTTTAATACAGTATTTAAACTTAGACATATCATATATTACCAAGAGTGTAATTAATTTCATGGTTAATGTTGATGTCAGTTGCAGATAGTTTATACAAAAAGATCATATTCTCTTGAGTTAACAGTTATGGTGCCTGAATTATAAACTACTATATTCTTTAATTTCATCTTTGTTTTCCTGGACATGCAATTGATAATTTTAAAAACAAATATGTATTTTCTCAATACCTGGGCCCTTGATATCCAAATATAGCATGTCTTTTTTTTCCATCATTGCAATTTCCAGAAAGAAAGAAAGAAATGTCCATGCACTACATAAATTCTATTTTGCTGTACTAAAATTTGTATATTGAACTAAATTTCATTTAGTAATAAAAAAAAGTTTGGCCACAATCTTTCCATCTTAGTGGTATCTCAAGGTTGCTATTTTGATACATAACTTATTCAGACAAATGGACATGGAAGAATCCAGTCCTTGTACTCTGAAATACCAAAAACAAATTGATAGCATTTTAGAGCATTCATCTTTTAAACTATCTGCAACTAAAATTGTTTCCCCTTTAAAATGTAAAATTTTAAATGTATAACCTTTATTTACGTACAATCCAAGATTCAAGACTCATAAAAATACTTTATCACAAGAATAAAATACAGAAATCAATTACTGTGAGCATTTTAGATATATAATTGCTGTTGTTGTACATACAGTGTAATATAAGCTGTCAGTGAGAGATTTTAATGAGGATTTGTAAACCACCTAGTTAGTAGCCAACATAGTAATGCATCTGGTATATCAGATTTATAACCAAAATAGGTTGCAAAAAACAAAACTATTATTCATTGTCCAAACATTCCTACTACTTTATTCAAACCTATGAAAATAAACTTTGGTTAATTTGATCACATTTGCCCCCCTTCCAACTTCCCTTTTTTCATAATTTGCATTAAATCAAATATAAGAAAACAAATACAAAACGGTCTATCCCTGTGTAAACAGACATATGGATGTTTTTTCACTCTGGCTGGTTAGCAAAGAAAAAAAAAACAGAAGTGGAGAGAAAAAGCCATTGAAGTTTATAAAGTCTGTTGGGGAAAAAAGCATACTTTTTAGAAATAAATCAATTAGATGATGCAGAGTTCCAAGCCTGAAACTGTAAAAATCAGAATCTTGTTGAAAGTTACTCAGGTTCTCTCTTCTGTGAAGCTAAATGTAAGCAAAAACTATCTGGCAGTGTATAACTCATGCGAGTGTCTGAAGAAAAAATTGCTGAATCATTTTTATTACACATACACAATGCATACAAACTGCTGAAATTTGGACTCGGAGTTGCTAACAAATATTTGTTATCAATTCAGAGATGTCATAATATTACAGAAATTATGTGTCTCTGTTAACCTTTCTATTATCACAAGTGCAGGTAAAAAATATCTGGTGCTTATTATCTTTACTGATAGCTGTCTAAAAATACAGTTTTCTTGTATATCAGCTATCAAAACATTGTATGCCAGTTTCTGGAACTAAATATGAACTGTTCAGTTAAATGACATATTTCTCACTTTGTCTGAGGTTCAGTTGTGATGTATGCATATGATCATGCATAATTATTCATACTTCTAAGACATTAAACCTTCTCCCAATAAAATAGAGACAGTACATCCTGGAGTTCATCCATAACTGTACTCTAAATTTATGCATTCTAGTTTCAAACAGCATATTTATTCACAGTCATCACTACTGCAAAACTTGAGCTATGTATATGCTGATAAAAATGTTGCATGTGACTGTTGTGTTGTTGTTGATTATTGTTTGATAATTACTGCAGAGCATTCTCAGAATGGGGAGGTGACACCACTAACTCAAGCAGAAGTGGGTTCCTCTGCTGGGGAATTAACTCAGTGCTGAGAGAGAGCATAAGAGGTATAGAAGTAAAACTATTGATGTTAGCAAAGAGATCCCCCTAAGAACACGAAGCATTGTCAATAAACAGTATTTAAAAAAACAACATCCGAAATGCAACAGATAACTGGCTATTTTGGGTACTTAATGGCTTATGGAAAGGTATTGTGAACTTTACATTAAAATGTTACAGACACAGTAGCAAACATGCAATGTACTCTTAAATGGATATTGATAAATCAAAGTCTAACTTTCTGTTTGTTAAATAAATGCTGTGGATTTTCTTGAGTATATAAGTGCACTTTTTTCCTTCTTTATGAAACATACAAATTATCTTGCATTGAGAAGGCATGTTGAAATAGAAATGCTTGTTTATTGTGGTGAATTTTGGTGAAAAATTAAAAACAATAATGAAAGTGTGTTGCCCAGAGCTTTGAGTTCCAATATAAATACTCCACGTTAAGTAAATGGGATCCATTTCAGCTAGTGGTGTGGTATTCCATACATACACACACAAACACACACACACACACACACACACACACACACACACACACACACGCACACACACACACACACACACACACACACACACACACACACACACACACAAAGATAATCATGAATAATTCCATGTATAAAATTATTTATTTAAGTATTAATTAAAAATATTTATGTGCTTATAATGCAAGCAATTTAAGAATGCAACTAAGAAAGATGAAGAAAAAGGGTGGCATACAACAAGCTAGTTTAGTAAAAAGTAAAAGCAAGGTTAACTTAAAAAAAATCAAAATATATATTTGCACAATGCAGTGTTTAAGTAAACCAACTGTAGCAGCTGATATTTAAAAGAACTTTTGAAAGAGGTGTCCATGCTGTCAACCTGAATCAATGAAGGCAGCTGATTTCAGAAGATCTGAGTACAGCATGCCAATGACCACTGTCCTGAAAATTTATGCTGTATCCTAAAAATGACTAGCAGGGTCTCCCTAATTTCTTTGAATGCCTGGCAGGAAAACAGTAAATCAGAAACTCTTTCAGGTATGCTGGATACATACCATAAACCAAAGAAGCACAGTAAGAACACAAAAGGCACAGCAGTAGGATGATGGCAAAAAACGAGATACACCAAAAAATATAGAAGAACTGTTTATTGTTATTAACAGTTCTTCTATATTTTTGGGCACCTCGTTTTTTGCCATAATCCTATTGCCATACCTTTTGTGCTCTTACTGGATACAGATTATGTAGGGCTCAACACATTGACAAGATTTTAATAATTAATCTAATAGTAACTGGCTGGCAGTGTGAATCATAAAACACTGATGAAATATGGAAAAAGCAAAAACTGCTCTTCGGGAGCCTCATTGTAGCTGCACCATCTGCAGTAGCACTAGATCCTGATGAGACAACCCAAGCTAAAGTGCATCACAGTAGTCTAAGCAAGAAGACACTAAGCCATGAGTCACTGTAACTAATTCAATAGATGGAATTAAATTATAGAACCAATTAATAATTACCAAATGAAAAGAAGCTACATTGATGAAACAAAAGTGTCCATTTAATTTCATCTTGTCATCAAAAACAATGCCAAGCTTATGTACTTGACAAGCAGTTTCCAATCTCTTCCCCTGTGCATAAGCCAGAAGAGGATATAGACTCACAGTGGTATGTTGCAGCATTGTCTAAGTTTTGGAAGGGACAAGTTTTACGTGATTTTCAGGTACCCACCAAAGAATGGATTTCAAGCAGTCTCTCCTGGGGAAACAACTCCTGATTAAAGGACTGGTATTATCGGGTAGCATCCTCATAAACCTGGTATGAAATACTTCTCCCACTAAAGACCTCTCTAAGGGGCAACATATAAACTGTGAAGGTCAATGGCACCATAAAGTTAGTACCTACAGGAAATTAACCTCAACACCTCTCTCTGGGATCATCAGAGAAGGTGAAAGGCAAATAAACAGTTTAATTGTATTAATTGTCATTTGCTTATAAGACAACTCGTCAACAGACTATTTTGTCAAGCTTTCTCCCCTTTCCAGAAGTGCAGTAATCCTGGTACTAATATATGTAAGCAAGGAGGTGTTGAAGGCGGGCAAAGAGATACAGTCTCCCAACACAAACTCAGGGATATACCAATTTTTAGGTTTGAACTTGACAAAAAGGTCACGTGATGAACTAGCAGCTAATATAAAGAACCAAGCCAAACAAAATGAGCATGACAATAAGAGAAACCACAAATGAGTTTATCCACCATCTCAAATGCAGTTCTGAGGTCAAGGAAGGACAGAATAGAATATAGCCATTGATATCTAGCATTAAGAAAATCATTAGCAACCCACTTGCCTAAGGACTTTGTCTAGATTTAAAACTGGATAGGAAGGAAATCATGATATGTCAAATAGTAATACATCTGTGTATATGTTACTGTCTCTATAATCCTGTCCAAAAAATAATAATATTTGAGACTTTTCCCAAAATCCTTAGACTATCAAAGTTCAAAGATAGTTTCCTGAGAATGGGAGCATCAGGAGCACAACTTAAACTAGATGAAAAAATCTCAAGGAGGAATGGGCAGTCTAGAGAATACCTAGTTTCAATGCACTCCGGCAAAATTTTACTGAATGGGCTGTGCCTGGGTCCAGCCCACTGTGAGTTGTACACAAAGGTGAAACTTCCTTCTTAGTATCTTCACAACCAAAATGCTTGGAACTGATACCAACTAAATGAAGGCATCTCAAGTAAAGAATTGCTGGCCGCATATCTCAGCTGCTATGATTTAGGTATGGTGCTATGATTTGTGCTCCCGGATTTAGTGTTGTTCCTCCTAGATTAACTGATGTTCTTCTTAAAGTTAGAACTATGAAAGGGCAGATACATTAATACATAATTAAAATAATCCTGTCCAAAGACTTCTTTGTATCTGCATGGGGTGTAATACCCTTGTCTCTGTCTACACCCCATCTCGACCCCTCCACACCTCTAATCAACAATTGCTTGATATTTACCACCCAAATAAGTCAGTAGGTAAGCTACTCTACAAACACTCTGTGGCCCAAGCCTGGAACAAACTACCCCTGACATTCGCTCAATCTCTCACACCCCACTATTTAAAAGAAAACTAAAGACTCATTTACTCAATTCCAGAATTTGCCCCTGCTATGACCCTACATAATTCTCTCCTCCCCCCCACATTGGAATAACTCCATCTATCCCTGTCATTCATCTGAACTGTATCCCCACCAGTACAGTTACGTAGCAAAAAAAAAAAAAAAAAAAAAAACCTTGTCATTTAACTATTGTTAATGTTGTTTTGTTTATTATTTACTACTGTATTGTTTTGTTTTTTTGTTTTACTACTGAAATGACTAGTTTTATTTCTATTGTTTGCTATACCTGTATACTACTGTAGTGTTTTTTTATTGTACTATCTGGAGCTTTTCTCCTTGGGTCTCCACTGAAAATGGGACAAAATCCCAGTTGGACTAACCCGGTCTACAAATGTCAATAAATAAAATAAAGATCTTCTGTTACAAAAAATAAAAGTTCAAAAGTCTGAAGACTGGTAATGACACGTAGAACCTATAAATTATAATTGCAACTTTATTCCAGATATGATAACCACTTTTGTCTCGCACACTGCAAAACTTCGTTAGATAAAAAATAATGAAAACAACATACATTTAAATACCTAAATTAAATCAAGTGAGAACAATCAATCATAGATTTAAAGTGATCATACCCCAATGAGCCAAAAAATATTGTTCAATTGTGTATAAAAGATATATATAAACACATGTACACATGTAACTCTAGTCGTTAGTATGTAACTAACCTAAGTGATTTAAAACATATGCAACTTATAAAAACACTGCCAAAGAAGTACTTTAAAACCACAAGAAAATCACAAAGTCAGGAGCTAAATCTACCTTTGTTCACTGTTTTATTAACACAATTGAGTGCTTTAGTTGGTTAGGACTTTTTCAGAATAAAAGCTTGCTATCTGTGGTGACCTTATACACGGTCACTCATACTTTCATTTAAATAAACCAACTAATGAATTAATCAATAAAAATGTTACTCCATTTAAAAACACACTACCCCAGATACATGGCTACAAATAGGTCAGATATAATGATTTATGTCTCGTATTACAATTAATAATTCAGTCCTAGGTGAGATTAAACAAAAATATGTTTCATTTCAGTGGTGTATATCAATATAAAATATACCAACACACACACACACACACACACACACACACACACACACACACACACGCACACACATATATACACACACAACATTTTGCCCAACCACCTTGGTGAAGTAGTTGAAAAATCCTTTACAAATTCATTTAAAACTTTATTTAAAAATTTTTTAAACATACTTACTTGTATAATCATATTTACAAAATAGTGTTTGTTGGTTTAAATACATAGCCAAATGAAAGAAAAAAGAAATATATATATATATATATATATATATATATATATATATATATACATATATATATATATATATATATATATATATATATATATATATATATGGATTAACTACTGAATCCCGAAATAACATAATCCAGAAGACCTAAATACTGAGACTATAAGTCCAAAACTTCACATTACCGAAATATTAAAACCGTGAAATTCAAAATTGCAAAAGTACTACATACATACAGCACACGCACAAACATACACACAGCCTCCCCCCATAACCAAACAAACCAGCCTACACTAATGATAAGCAGGAGGGCTTTGCCCCCCTGCACCCCCCCTACTTTAATATTCTAACTCCGAGATCACACAAACATACACACAAGACAAACTCACACCCACACATTACAGCCCCACACACACACACACACACACACACACACACACACACACACACCACAGTCACAACACACACTTACACACACTAAAGCCCCTCACAAACACAGTTACACACACATACTTACCTGAACCACAACACCAGAAGTGCTAACTCAAAATCCATTAACATAGGGATTTTGAATTTTGCGCTTCTGGTCTTTCGGTAATGTGGGGTTTCGGCTACATGGTCTCGAGCTTTTGAAATTTGAGATTTCAAAGGTTCAAGATTCAGTAGTGTTCCCATATTTATATATATATATATATATATATATATATATATATATATATATATATATATATATATATATATGTGTATGGGTTCAATACACTAGATCGAATTTTCACTAATTCGAAATAGTGCATGGAATGCTCACTGCAGCAAAAGTGCACTATCGAAAGTGCACTTATGCAAAGTTCAGTACAATGAACGGGTGTTGTACTGAACTTCTGTGCAGTCCTCATGGACCTTAGGCTTAGGGCACGGGTCATAGTAAGGGGATAGCCCTATGGGCTATCCCCTTACCATGACCCGTGCCCTAACCCTAAGTTCCGTGATGACTGCAGCGCAGTGAAGAAAATAGCAATGTCCTCCACTGTGGTGTGATAGTCATGGACCTTAGGGTTAGGGCATGGGTTAGGGTAAGGGGATAGCTTTACTAACTATCCCCTTACCCTAACCCATGCCCTAACTCTAAGGTCCATGACTCTCGCACCATAGTGGAGGACATAGCTTGTTTTTCATGTCATCCACTGTGCTGCTGTGTTTTCGGTGAAATCTTAAAGATGGACCTACCCATATACCTAGATCCTTAAATTAATCTACAGTTGAAATCACTGTGTACTATATTAAACATTCAGCCTTCAATCTATGTGTCATAAATCTGATATGCTTAGTCTCTGATGCATGTATCAGCATATTATTATTATTACCCAAATGGCCAGTTTAATCAAGTTCTTTTGCAAACATGTCCTATCAGTAACACATGTAATCTGTTTACTCAATTTCAGGTCATCTGCATACAGACTGAAGAGCACATCAAATGAAAGAGAAAGATCTGAATAATGCAACTTAAACAAGTATGGTCACAGGACAGAGCCCTCTGGGCACCCAGACTGTAACCTAGAATTTCACATATCCAGTTGCTGCATGATGCTTGCCATGTCCTACATGAAAGTCATGGTGCTATCCATCTTAGCAAGATTACATCAATAGTCAGGAAAAACGGACCAGGCAAAAACAAGGATGGCAGTCAAGTAAATTTATTCAAATGTCACAAGTGCTTTCACCCTGACTCAAATTCAGGGCTTTTTCAAGTGAAAAAACTAAATACATTATAATAGACCCTATTTAAATGAAATCCATTCATAATAGGCGCCAAAACATTTAATGTGCTAACACACATACAATCTAGTAAAAATGACAAGTTGAACACTTTTAAAAGTGTAGTGTAAAGTTACAGAATGAAATCTAAAAAGCTTTAAGCAATATTTATGTAATGTTTGAACCCAATTAAGTTCAAGTAATTTTTAACCGATTTTTTAACAAGAAAATAAAGGAAATGTGAATTAAAAATAAATGCATTGAGTGGATAATGTAAACACTCCACCACATCTGTGAAAGTTTATAGCTTCTTAGCTCTATTCTCTAAATGTGGTTTGATTGACACATATTCATTCAACCCTGGTGGCTGGGAAGAATTTAGTTTCAGTTGCCAAAAGGTCTCCCTGTAACAGGTAAATGGTAAACGGCCCAATTTTGTTTTTAAAACGGGAACCAATTTAAAGAGGATGTTTGAAAGGAAAAACTACCACAACAGAGTGGGATGTGAGCAAGGAACAAGAAAATGTGGAAGGTGTGAACATTTTAAATACATTTCAGAATGTACCAGTGTTACCTTAAACAACTATGAGGGTACCATTGTTCATTTTAGGAAGGGGACCTGTATAACCAAGGGTATAGTATATTTGGCCTATTGCAGGGATCATATAAGGTTCTATGTGGGTAAATCAGAAAGGGCACTTGGTAAACGTATTTATGAACACATTTATAGTATTAGGAGTGGGAATTTGAACAATGCACTATGTAAGCATTTGCAAATGGAGCCTGTGCATTCTGTTTTTTCCTTTGGAATTTTAGAACAAGTTTTTCCGGATCCAAGGGGTAGTGACTGGGAGAACTGGCTGTGTTGCAGGGAGACTTTTTGGCAACTGAAACTAAATTCTTCTTCCCAGCCACCAAGGTTGAATGAATATGTGTCAATCAAACCACATTTAGTGAATAGAGCTGAGAAGCTATAAACTTTCACAGATGTGGTGGAGTGTTTACATTATCCACTCAATGCATTTATTTTTAATTCATATTTCCTTTATTTTCTTGTTAAAACATTAGTTAAAAATTACTTGAACTTAATTGGGTTCAAACATTACATAAATATTGCTTAAAACTTTTTAGATTTCATTCTGTAACTTTACACTACACTTTTAAAAGTGTTCAACTTGTCATTTTTGCTAGATTTTATGTGTGTGTAGCACTTTAAATGTTTTGGTGCCTTTTATGAATGGATTTCATTTAAATAGGGTCTATTATGATGTACTTAGTTTTTTCACTTGAAAAAGCCCTGCATTTATTTGAGTCAGGGTGAAAGCGCTTGTGACATTTGAATAAATGTACTTGGCTGCCATCCTTGTTTTTGCCTGGACTGTTTTTCCTGACTGTGGTGTTTCAGTAACGGTCCTCTGCTTGGTATTTACTAAGATTACATCAATACCAAGTTGTTCCAATTTATTGATTAGTGTTTTGCATATGACCATATCAAAGCCTGAAGTTATGTCTATATAAATTACATCACAACACATTTTTTTTATTTATAGCTGTTATTATATTGTTATAGAACATCATGTTACAGGTGGTTATATATATATATTTACAACAATTGCATCCTTATATATGGTTTCAAATCCCATGTTTTTTCTCCCTTTGGTAGCTCTCCATGGTTAAAAAGTACCAGGACCCCCTTCATATTGTCGCATTACCAAAACTTCAAGTTACATAATATTGAGAGCAGAATAGAGTAAGTTTGATAACATCGAACTGTTAAAATAATGAAACTTGTAACATTGAAATATGTACTGTGCATGTCAGGCAGTACACGGGCGACTTGGTTGGAGATTGCATGAGACTCATAGCTGAAACTTCTCTATTTAAACTCAACATTTAATGGAACAACTGTAGGTTTTTCAGCATTTTTGAATGGAGGTCACAGTGCAGGGGGATCGGGAAATGTACCCTTTTCCCCACTGTAGTGCGATCTTACATTTAGTATATATATATATATATATATATATATATATAATTTGCAGCGGAAGGGGGCTCAGCCCCCCACATAGGGGGTGCAGTGGAGGCTTGCCCCCTGCAAAAATGTTCATAAAAGTATAGTTTTGTGTTTAGTTTTTGCATTTTAGTGGAATAGCTGCTGTTATGAATGCAGGGTAATCTCTATGTGGGACACCTGTGTACTGACTGGCATGTGCAGTACATATTTCGATGTAATAAGTTTTGTTATTTTAACAGTCCAATGTTATTGTAGTTACGCTGTTCTCGTCTCGATGTTTTGACAGCCAACCTTGTCGTAATGCAACCTTATGAAGTAGATCCCAAGTACCGCATGTGTGTCAGGTGTAGCCTACTACCACCAAAGCTAAGGCTGTTGCTGGTGAGCACATTTGTGGATGATTTTGGCCCACCCAGTGCAGGTAGCCTATCATGATCGCTATCTCTGGCTGTGCTGGAGATGGAGTACTTAAGGTAGGCTGTCACAGACAGACACTGATTTGCTGGGTTTCTGTTCTGCATCACTTCCTGCAACAGGTCATAGGCTTGATGGATTACTCAGATTATGCCATTCTGACTTTTGCCGATTTTGTTTTATATAAAATGGACATTTTAGTCAATACAAAAAAGAAAATGCTGTATCTTCCTCGACCTGTGTTTCTGCTTTCTTGCTCTGCAAGCTCTCCATTTTGTTGCTTCCATGTTATCCTTGTACCAATTCTTTAATAAGCCCAGCATACTAGACACCCATTCACTACTTCTTACCACATCGTAGATTATTTTTCTTTTGGTGTGCACACTTGTGGCTTGCTGATATGCTGGCAGCTCATGTTAACTGCTGAATGACTTCTTCACATTCTCACAAGATCTGCAAACTCAGACATGAGTCACATCTTAGCCCTTCTTCACAGACCTCCATCTACATCACTCAACTTCATTTCTTCTTCCCCTTGCTTATCTGCCTTGAGGTACAGCTATCTTCTTCTTCTTCACACCACTCAAACCTGTTTCTTTATTCAGGCCTGTTTTATATGTTCCTAGGTTCATAGATGTATACTATAAAATCAGTGCTGCAGACTATGAGAACCTTGCCATTGCATTTACCCACTTTTCATGTCCATAAGAACTGGTGGGCTACATACGGACTTCATAGTTGTCCATCTATTTGTCTAAGTTAGATTTAAAGAGAGTGTGCAAGCTACTTTGTTTGACATAGAGATGTAGCTTATTCTAAATTTTGGGTATCCTTTGGGAAAGATCTTTATTCTGCCAGCATGCATAGCTTATATCATTTCATACATTTAAGTTTCTAGAATGGGCATTTGTGATGTTGTGAGTTTTATGCACAGTGTGGGATGTAAAGCACGAGAGTGTCAATTGCCATTTTGTAGGCCAGGCAAAGATTACCAAAAAAAAAAAGTCTGTCAAAGACGGAATATGTTGCTTTTAGATGTTCTGCATAAAATGGAGCTTTTAGTACTTTTTCCTGAGGGAATTATAGGAGGAAGTATTGCCTTTATGATGGTTTCAGTGGGTGAGCAGGAAGAGATGTTTGATCTGTGTGTCTGCTAGTATGATTTATTTATTTATTTGACATTTGTTGACCAGGAATGCCTGACTGAGCTTGTGCCCTTTTTCAGCAGAGGCCTGGGGAGAAAAGCTCCACAAAGCATTATATACACCATAATAATATTTACAAACAGTACAGTAAACATGAGGTAATATAAACATGTATTATAATGCTTGGATTCCCATTTGTAGCATGAGAATTTAAAAGGTATTATTTACAAAAAAGGCAATAAAACAACGTGTTAACTAATTCATACTTAGCTCTTTGTTTACATTCTTGAGGTCACTTTTGGACCAAGAAGATTTGAATTTATTTTTTACATCTAATCATGTTATCTTGCAAAGTTTGTTGCTACTGAGATTCCACCATAGTAGATTGTTTCTGAACTTGTTGTGATATTTGTGAAAAAATGGAGTGCAGGAGTTTAGGTAGGAATACAAATATTTGGCATGAACAGCCATTTAACTATAAATGTATAGGGGTGGGGCCTTTCAAATCTCCTTATTTCAGAAGCCAATCTTAGAAAGTTAAATTGGAGAAACTTGAAGACAGTGAGACTTAAGATATTTTAGGCTTGGGTGTTATGGGGAGTAATATGCCATGGTGGTCAGATCTGACCATAGAAGTTGTAACTACAGATAAGCACACAAAGATGTTACCCCTAGTAGGGGAGGGCAGTACATGGTCAAGATAGTTGTCACTGATGATTTACAGGAACTGTTGTACATATTCATTATTTTTAGTGTGTGTAAGCTAAGTTATGGGCAGATAGATGAAATCACCCAGAATGATTGTTTCAGGTTCAATATTTAAAGATTCTAACTTGTTGAGGTAATTTTCATTGGCTACAAACATGAAAGGCAGGGATCTGTAACTGGACATAAGTAGAAGGTGGACTTGCTAGTAGTTACCAGAATTTGGAGGTGTTCTAATTTATTTTCCTGCTGGATTAGATGTAAGGTAATGGGATTTTCAATAAAAACAGACACAACCTCACTAGAAATCCTTGTTAGAGAATCTAACATGTGGTAGGTACTAAAATCAGGTTTGGAAGGAGTGCTGTCACTACATTTGATCCACATGTCTGTAATTATACAGCTTTCAGTTTAGGCTTCTACCATTGATCAGCACCTTGTTAATATAGGCTTGATTTGAAACTGTTATGGTGATAGGACTGCATCAATATCTATATGTGGAAGCCCCAGGGTGAGAGATGCAGGTCTTTGCTAACAGAGAATATAGGACTGTTAATGATCTCTCCCTATTTTGACACCATTAAACCTTCCCTCAGAGTAACAACTAACAGTGAGCCAACTGATGAATTTTTGAATATTACTATTTTTTTTTTGTATTGTGGCAACATTCATGGTGATGGCGTCACCCTACTCAACACTGATTACTTACCAGCATAAGAAATGTACACAGGGGGCTCAGTCATATCTCTCTTTGTATCATCCAAGATGGTGTACTGCAGGCCATTCACTACCACATGCCCAACAACCAGGCTGAATGTGTATTTAGGTTGAAGAGGTCTAAGACCCTTGATGACATCATGACTTCTGCTAACCATCACAATAACATTGCTCAGCCTGGTGATCAATGTAGGACATATTCATGTGCAGCAGTATGCTCTGCCTGCCTTAGGGGCTTCTGCTTAGCTCTTTATTGACCTTTGTTTTTGGAGGAAACAGTAGCTTGTGATTATATTGCTAAGGCCATGTCTCATAAGTATGTTGCCTAGGAGACTTTGGAAGGGAATTTTTGGTACCTCAGCATATGCTAGTGGATAATATAATAGTGTAAGTGTAGTGAGCAGTGACAGCCTAATGACTCAAGGGATGTAAAAGGTTTGCCTCCAGTTCAAATATGGAACTACACCCCTCTCACAGTCTCAAGACAAAAAGAAGTTGGCCTTGAGCATGAATCAGTTCCTATACTGCCTCAAAGTGCCTACTATAAATAGACTAGAGATAGAGGTGGTACAAGCAGAATGTGATCCCATGTGTCTAGAATTCAGGAGGGGCGCCAATAAGTACAGTAGGTTATGGGTATTATGCCAGCTGCAATACTGTAATAGTTGTTCAAAATATTGGCTGACAGTTACAATATATAGCATTAGTAGTTTAGTGAAATTTGAAAAAATAACACTGTCTAAGAGAAAATGCATAGCCAGTAATAATGTGCTTATTAGAATATGGCAAGAAACATAGCAGATTATGGACATGGGTGTCACAAAACTTCACTTATATGGCAGTCACAACTCAGGTTATGGCATAAGTGTCACAAGAACTAACAGCTAAGATAATGTTGGGTGCAGACATAGGTGCCACAGGTGTCTTTAAAGGGCTGTTGGCTGCTACTTTAAGTACAGGTGATTGAAGGCTAGATTTCAAATGACCTGAATTAATGAGAGAAGATTGGGTTCCCACTAGCCAAACTACCATGTTTTAATGCGGACATATGCATAGCACTGTTCAGTGCAGCTCTGGCTTATAGCAAAAAAAAGAAAATGAACACAAAGCAGAAAGCAGAGATATTACAAGCAGCAAAAGCTGGGGCTCACAGCTTAATGAGTCTATATCACTAAATGGAAATACGTATTTTCTGAATGCATATTCATCGAACACTAAACAGAGAAAATCATTTCAGCGAACTTCGGACTTTTTTCCAGGGTTAAGAACCACTCACCCACTAGCACTCTGGAACACACACCACACTAAATCAAACCCACCCAAGTGGGGGGTTTTACCCCCACACTCCCTAACTATATATACCAACTCCAAGATCGCACTCCAGTGGGAAAATGGGCAAAGTTGGGGTGATAGCCAAGTGCTCCCTAACCCTGACAAAACGTACAAGGTTTGCTGAAATGATTTTCTTTGTTTAGTGTTCGATGAATACGTATTCGATGAACAAGTATTTTGATTAAATGATATAGACCCAACCTACTACATCATCAAGCCTAGCAACTTCACATGCAGCAACCTTTTTGCAAGACATACAAACTAGGCAGAAACCAAAATAAGTCTTGAGATAGGTAGATAAGGGACCAAACAGGGTGGTATAAACAACTACATGTGAATATGGAGTGCATAGTGGCCTGCTACTGTATGTACCACAGCTTATTTGAACTGATAGCAGGACAAATCAAAAGCAGATAAAATCTGTTTAGCAACTGTAGCTGCTACTATGTGCAGTTCAGAGCAGCCCAACCAAATAGAGCATGAAGCCATGTCAGTGGAGCACAATATAATTCCATATGTTTCAAATCAACAGGCAATCAGAAAACTATCTGTATTATGTTTTGCAGCAAACAGATACTCAAGACCACTTACAATTTTTCCTCTCTTACAACAAAACCAGTACAAAGATTTCTAAACAAGTAAATCTCTGGCATAAATAAATAAGCAATACTTACAGTTTAGCACTACTAAGTTGGGTGTCTAGGTGATGTTAGGTTTGCACCACATTAATGCAACGGACTATGAAAACAGCCTGGGGTGGCAAAAAGTTAGTGACCGTAAGAATTAATAACCAGTTTAATTACAATGAGAAGATAGTGAATGTAATTAAAACATTCAAGAATATTGCCAGATGGGAAATATAGACATTTGTTGTACTGATCTAGCCACCATCTTTAAAGGCATGGGTAACTGCCTAGCTAGTTAGTATATGGGTTCAAAAGAAAATGTTCAAACTTTTTTTTGTCCATGTTATGCCTGAAATATTAGAATACAATTTCAGAACATATTTAGTAGAATTAATTCATTTACTTTCCATGGTATTCATAAACATAGTCTGCAGCTGTATAAATCCATTTTGTGTACTATGTTTAGTACACACTGTCATTACCATGATTAATTGACAGGAATCCCAACAATGACAAGTAAGACATGAAAGAAAGGCAATTGCTTTGAACTGCAAATTGGTGGACACAGGACACCATTGTGTGCTGTGCAGTGCTGAGCCAAAAGGTGGAATCATTCTGTGCCATGTCAGTACAGCAGGAGAAAAACTGCTGAGTAAGTTTTGATGTGTTTGGCATGCCTTGGTCATTTGGTTGCTCCTGGTTTGTTGTGTTTTGCTGTCACACCATGCAGAGTAGCATAAAACTCTTTCATTCATTAGGTACAATGGTGGAGCTTGGGTTATGGCCATAATATGTCAAAAAGGGGATCTAGTACTGTGCCAGCTGTGGGAGCTCAGTAGCTTCACTGTGAGGGAGTGTGGGCAGTGTGATTATGGTAACTGGTTTGCTGGCAAAACAGGGAAATCTGTGTTTCAGTTTTAAATTCTGCACACTGTTGCTCAGATCTGTATGCTAGCAGTAGATCACCAAAGAATCAGGTTTGTTGTAGTTAGATATACTACACCAAAGGTAGGCATGTCTTTCTAGTCCTGTCACATTGATTTAGCGACACGCACGCTGCTCTACGTAATGACGTGATCCTGCATCAAGGATTAATAATTATAAGATCTTACTAAAGTTTACATGCTCCAGCAAGGAATTTAGTTTTTATTATTTCATGCCTTTGAAACGTCCATTCAACAATCAGTGCTAGGACAAAGTAAGTTAAAGAGCATCAGTCGCTGTGATTATATGTTAGATGAGTACTCGCAAGTTATGGCAATGCTGACGATACTGGTTGTCTGCTGTTATTTACGCCGGATTTAGGCATTTATTTATGATAACACAATTTGCAATGTTACAACAGAAGGGACTATCTTTTTTTACACGTAGATTATTTTATAACTAAGCATTGGTATAGTGTATGTTTTAAGTCAGTATGATTGTAGGTTTTAGATAAAAACTATAGAAATGTGTGGCTTAAAATGTTGAAATGTTCAATGTCACGAATTTATTGTTGATCTTTTACATGGTCCGTTTATGTGCATTCGGCTGTCGCTTATGATGGACTTTATAAACTAATGACTCTTTTGTTTTTAGTGATTACTGACAATGTTTTAATAGTGCTATGATGAAGGCTAAGCTTCATAAAATAATGTTTGTATTTATCCCAAGCTACTAGTATGTCATGCTTATACCCAGGATGGTGTTGATAAAGCGATAGCAACAGTTGTTAGGGCTTTGAAATTTGGACAGTAAATTGTCTGGTTGATTGAATGATTGCTTTGATAATTAGTCTATCTTTCCCGCCTTGTTTGATTTAAAAGTGGGAGAGTTTTTACATGTTTTTATGTCTGAGGAAGCGTAGGTGATCCTACGCGAAAGCGCTTACCCTGTTGTTCCATGGATTAAATTTATTTTTCTACTTTGGAGACGTTGCGAGTGATTTATTTGGACTGTCTTTGACCTGCTGAATACTGTTCGTGGTTAGACTACCGTTTATTGTTGCTACAACTTTCTATGTTTGTAAGAACAATATTTAAAATCTGTCCCTATTTTTGGGCCTTTGTCCCCCCCTCCCCATTATGTCAGCCTTTGTCCAGATTTCTTGCACTAAGAGGTTGAAAGATATAATAGGTGTGTCATTCTATTATGTACTAACACTACTCCATAAGGTAAAATGCTCATGAATCCCATCCTTAGTAAAATTCTGCAACATACTCAGCACTATATATGACCTTAAGATGGTGTCTATAATGAGAAAGACAAGATTGCAGTCTATTTTGGTATCAAAAACATTTAATTTCTGTGGTGACATTTGTAACGGATGAATGTTCACCAGTAAACTGGTCATGGTGTCTAGATCCTTCATTTTCCAAATGAAATGAAAGCTAACAAACTCAATGTTAACATTACTAATTAAGGCAGATTGGTTGGGGAAGCAGGATATTACACTGAGGCATCAAACCAAGCTGTAGTACATATGGTTTGTCTAGCTGAACCACCTTCTAGTTAAACTTACTTGGTTGAGACCCGCTGACCAAAGGGGAAGTCACAAGTTTGTTTTTGCAGAGGGTTAGATCCGCCAACATCTCTTTAACTAAGATGACTAACTAAAGTTGCAAACCTGCAGAGTTATACAGGTTTCCCATTCAGCTGTCTCCTGGTGTCTACAGAACAGCTTTTGTTTTCTTTTTTGCTTCCTTCCTTCCTTCCTTCCTGTCCCTTCTACATTGCAAGCTTACCCCATCATACAAAACTGTTGCTATGCTTTGGATTGTTTCCTGGACCCCTTCTTTATACCCTGAGTACCTCAATATTCATTCACACATCTGCATATGAGCCTTTAACAGGTGGGCCTCCTGACACCTCAGAATTCAGAGCTAGTAGCTACTCATTATGAGACCTGGATATGAATTATCTAAGAACAATGAGTTTTGTAGGGCAAATGTCATTCTATACCAGCTTTCAGCTACTCTAACTGTGGCAATGATGTACAGTGACATTGGTTGCACTGGGTATTCGTTTTCACATGCTAGCACAGAAATCTGTCATCCCCACTACCTTAAACTGAGACTGAGATTGTACTTGCTGGGCGATTGGACTCCGCCAGACGGTGTTTAGAGAGCACAAAATATATCACCTCCAGGACTGGAGAGTCAGTAAATTACCATTTACTCCACCAAGGTAACTCTTCCTGTTCCTGTGTCTCTGGCGGGAAGATAGATACCTTGACCATGCACCAGCAGACCAAGATTAGCTAAACACATATTACAGAAAATCATTTGATAGGACCAAATACACTGTTGCAGTGATGGCTTTTGGGAAAATGAAACAGAAATAAAGTTAATGGACAGTGATACTAAGCCACAAGTGTTGTCACTGGTGCTACAAGCCTGGTTGGATGTTGAGAAAGATAATGTTACAGGGCTTTAGGTTTAGGGTTGGACTAGCACATGTTTTTTCCCATTGTCTTGGCTGTATTCAACAGTGGGTATAGGTGAATGATAACCAAAGTTTTTGCACTTCTCAGCTGGCCACAATGCAACAGTCAACAGGAGAAATAAAAAGACATACTGACAAGCCATCTCATAACCTAAGGACATTTCTAGATATGTCCTTTGTGCCTAATGGCAAATCCAGTATGGATTTAAGCACAACTTTCCAAATATGCTATAGCATTAAACATAGTAAATCTATGACCTAATAATATACTTTTCCACTGAACATAGTGCTCCTTATTCATGTTTAGCTACCAATTTATTTAAATGTTAAAAAGCGGTTAAAGCAAACTGCTCAGGCAGTACAACACTGCTCAGAAGAACTCGATATATCTTTTTTTATTTTATATTAATGAAAACAATAGCTATGAATTGCAATGTTTTTGCATCAAAAGTGGTAATAATAGACATATTAAAAGTTGTTTCCTTTGAATGCATAAGGGATTTTTCTTTATACAAGGTGCATGGGGAAACACGATATACCAGTCTTTTACCGTAGAGATAATTATTCTTTTTTTTTTCAGAGCAGTAAAATTCATATTGGCTAAAGCAGATTGGATAAATAATACTTATAAGCAGACTACAAAGTCTCTAAAAGAAGCCTATCATGACAGACATGCACACTATATTTTGGGGAAAAAAAGTAATCTTCACTTAAGTCATTGTTTGCAGTGATGTCAAACAGAACTTGAAATGGTCAGTGCTTCTTTCTGCAATTCATAAATATTCAAGGAGAGAAACAAAAGTTATTTTGGAAAATTATGAAATTGTGGAAACAAGTCTTCACTGTAACTGTCAATCATTTTTGTCTTTATTTTAGCGGTCAGGTACTACTTACAGGTTCATAGGTGTTTACTAGGCTAATTACAATGGCCTTTTTAAGCCTAGCCATACATCCCAAATCTCTGACAAGTTCTGATACTCTTGATAAGTGTAAGCATGGGCCTGGGAGATGAACCATTTACAGGCTGCCTGTTTGCATCAGAGACATAGGTGCCAAACCAGGGATGAATTTCAGGTTTCCCATCCAGTTGTCCAAGTTGCACTTGAACTGGATTAGGGAGAAACTCTGCTTCACATGGATGAGGAGCCTGTTCCATAGACAGGATAATCTCTGGGATACATACCTAACTAAGGTTAGGTTAAGGGTTAGGGAAAGGGATGGATTTAGTGCTGTCTGTGTACTATTGTGTATGATATGTGTTGAGTGTTTTGTGTAGTGGTAGTGTTATGGAAAGGGTTTTTCCTAAGATAAAGTGTAGGATTGGTGTTAAGGACATAGGAAGGGATATGTTAGCACACATCACTAAGGTGACACTGTGGAAATGTTTCATTTAACACTGCCATTATTCAGAGAAAGTGCCATGTAAGTTAGTGGTAAGGTTTTAATAAAATGATGACAAAAAGAAAGATCATTTGGCAATCAGCTATTTTTCTTGATGTTAGTGTTTCAGGAAGTATGTTTTTGAAGTGCCATCATCAACCACCTGCATTTAAGTGCTTGTGCATTTTGATACGTCTACATACGCATATGCACACACACAAACACACTCATGTACGTTTATATATATATATATATATATATATATATATATATATATATATATATATATATATATATATATATATGTGTGTGTGTCTGTGTGTGCAACTATATATCTGCACAACTATACATATATAGATATGTATATAGATACATTGATAGATGTTGGACATTTGATTACAGGACATGTTCAAATGCAGGCAGGGTATTTTCTGATCAAATTAGTAGTCTGCAGTTGTTTATGTATATATATTTCTATATCTATTTATCTAGTTGTCTATCTATTATTCAGTGGCAATTTTTGAATTGTTTCTGTTTGTGGGCTCTCTCAGCTAGTTTACTACAGTTATGAAATATATAATCTTCATTAAGATTTGTAATTAAAAGAACATAAAATAAACAAATGTTAGTGCTCCTATTTAATGAACTTAACTCAAAAAGGAAATTTGTATAGCCGGCTTAAACATTTAAAAATATTTGAAAATGGCAGCAATTGTTTCTTCATTTTCTGAAATGCAACTGAAATTACCACAGTTTGAGGAATAGATCAAAGCTAAAGACATCTGTTGAAGAGAAGGAACTTTGTGTAGGAATATGAATATATGACAGCTTGTAAACATTAGTTGTGTTTTCAAAATGGAGGTTACTAAAATGATTTACTAAATGGGCTTCCCTTTGGCAGCTTTCCATGGTCCACTTGACTTGAGCCAAGGATGTGTAGGATCTACTTCACATGACTAAAAACTTAAAATACTGAAATTCCGTTGACTTAGACCATAATCCCTAATTTTCAAAATAATGAAAACTCACTTGACTGAGTTTCATTATACTGAAATCTTGCAATACTGAATTTCAAACTACCAGATGGCAGTGTGTACGGTACTTTAAGGTAAGTAAAATATATATGCCCTTTTCCCCACTGTAGTGCAATACTGGAATTAGTAGATATAATTTGGAAGGTGTGAGGGGCACAGCCCCCTGCCTAGTATGGTTTTCTATCATCCAATTTCTATTAATATTAATAAGGTAAGTAAGTATTTTTTAATTTTGGGAAAGCATTAGTCATTAGTGTTGCAAGTGTGCATTCTTTTCTTTTATAGTTTTCATTTGTTGAGAGGAATTGTTGGTGATAATTGTGCAGTTTATTGGTATTGTGAACCTAGGTTTTGTGAATGTTAATGTTATTTGTGATGAAATGTTCAGTATTCATGAATTTGTACATTTTTTGTTATGTTAAGCAATTCACAGGTAAAGAGAAACACGTCACACCTATGGCTTAAAATGTAGTATTTTGAAATTCAGCATTGTAAGGTTTCAGTATAATGAAACTCAGTCAAATGAGTTTTCAGTATTTTGAAAATTAAAGACTGCAGACAGTCTAAATTGGCCCGAGGTGTGAGTGTGTGCATGTGTGTGCCTTCTGTGGAAGGTTGGGTGCCGGGCTGACAACTCGACACTGTAAAACTCTACTGCCAATCATGAGCGGACAGGTGATCTGCTGTGATGACCCTAACCAGGAAAAAGCCAAAAGAAGAAGAAGAAGAAGAAGTCTCAGCCAAATGAACTTCAGTATTTTTAGTTTTCAGTCATGTGAAGTAGATCCAGATGTGTCAGGTGTGGGCTACTGACAACCAAACTAAGGTTACTCCTGGTGGGCTCATATGGGGAGGATTTTGTCTCACCCAAGGCAGGTATCCTGTCACAATCACTAGCACTAGCTATGCTGGAGACGGAGTGCATAGGCAAGACTGTCACAGAGAGACAGGCAGACATTGATTTGTTGGGTTTCCATTCAGCATCCCTTCCTGCAGCAAGTCATGGGCTTGATGGACCACTTAGATGATGCCATTCTGTCTGTTGCTAAATGTTGCTATCTATATATATAATATACATATATATATATATATATATATATATATATATATATATATATAGATATATATATATGCACAGTGGACCTTTTAGCCAAAAAAGAAAAAAATCTGTATCTTCCCTAACCTGTGTTCCCGCTCTGTGTTCCTGTGTTCCTCTGCTTGCTGTACCCCTTTTCTTGTTTTCAGGTTATCCTCCTACAAATCCTTATAATGAGTTAATAAGGTGTCCAGTATACTAGACACCCATTCACTACTTCATACCTCATCCTGTACTATTTTGCTTTTGGTGCATACCAGTATGCTAGTAGCTCATGCTACCTGGTGAATGTCTCATTCACATTCTCACAAGATTTGCAGGCTCTGGCATGAGTCACATCTGAGCCTTTCTTCACAGACTTTCATCTACATCACTCAGTTTTATTTCTTCTTCACCTTACTTACCTGCTTTGACGTGCAGCTATCTTCTTGTCCACACCATTTGAACCTGTTTCTTTATTCATGCCTATTTTATTTGTTCATAGGATCATAGATATATATAGTGCAAAATCAGTGTTGAGAACTATTAGAACCCTGCATTAGCGTTTATCAACATTTCATCTCCATAAGAAACTGAGAAGCTACATATGGAATTCACAATTGTCCATCTATTTGTCTAAGTTAGATTAAAGAGAGTGAAGAAACTACTTTGTTTAACATAGTAAGAGAACTTATTCTAAAGGTTTGGTACCCTTTGGGAGAGAGTTTAATTTTGCCAACATGTAGAGCTTGTATCACTTCGTAAGTTTAATTTTCTAGAATGGGCATTTGTGATGTTATGAGTTTTATGCACAATGTGGGATGTGAAGCAAGAGAGAGTCATTTGAAGCTTTGTAGGCTAGGCAAATATTATCACAAAAAAGACAGAAGTCTGTAAAAGACAGACTATATTGATTAACTTTTAGATATTCTGCATAGCATGAGGGAGCTCATACCCATGATTTGTTTGTTGAGAAAATGTGATTTGTTCTAGTTAGACCATATGCATGTATAGATACATGCCAAAAGGGACATTATATACTCATTGGCCTGATAAGGGTGGAGAAGAGCAGGACAATAACATCCTTGGACCTCAATAATATGACTTTAGTAATTAACTGCACTAGGTAGAAACATATCCTAGTGCCACTGATACACAGTGGTTAAAGAGGAGGTCATTGCTTATGAGCATGTTGAGTTTTCTAATGGCACTCTCTGTTTTGAGGAGTGTGCCATTTATGTGGTAGGAGCATAGTTGTTGTTGCTTCCCAAGAGTACAATACATTATTTTGCATTCACTTTTAATCCATGGTCCTGGCACCATAAATTTCTATCAATAAAGTCCTTCTGGAAGATACTGGTGTCATCTAGAATGTTGATGGCAACCCTATCTTTAAAATCATCAGCAAACTTGGTCAGTTATAGACACATAATGTTAATTTTGAAGTCAACAAAGTACGTGCCAAAGAGTAGTGATCCAAGAAAAGAGGTGGGAGGAGACACCACTGGTTACAAGTCATTTTAAGTCATTCACCAGCAAAGAATTAATAAATGAATGGTTTCTACCAGTTAGCCTTTCTTTTATCTTCTGAATTGCTTAATGTCATTCTATTTTTGCTCAGTCAGTTTATTGACAAATCTAGAACGTGAGATAATTTTGAAAGCCTTGGCTGGGTTTAGGCTGATCATGCATACTGACTGGCCTTTGCCCAGTGCTTCCATGATTCTTTTAAAACATAAAACCAGGTTAAGTAGGCAGTATCTGCCATTCACAGATCCAAGTTAGTTTTGGTGATTGGATTATAAGTTGCTAATATTCTTATTTATGAGTGCCAAAATCATACATTCCATAGCCTTACATATGAGATTGGTAAGGTTAATCAGTCTAGAGTTCCAATCTTCATTTCTTAGACTGTCATTGTGCAGAGATCCCACAGTAACTGTTCATCATCCTTCAAGTACATAACCAGTGGAGAGGCTTAGGCTGAATATCCTTAAATGGGAGTCTGAGGCAGTGTTTCATGTAATCAAGCCGCTAGCGTTTCTGGTTTTGAAGAGGGCTTTTAGTACTTGTATCAATTATAGGAAAAAGTGCTGACTGGATTTTGGTGTGGGGGTGGGCAGGGAGATGACAGAGAAGAAACAAGAGGTTTGGTCTAATGGATGTTTGTGATACCTTGGAATCAGAGTGAGCACTGTCATTTAATGTCAATTAGTGCAATGCTACATATTTTTCTGAAGTTTCTCACATGGCTGAAGAAGACTTCATGGTTATATTTGGAAGTGAGAGACTGTGTTGTACAGGCATAGGTGCCATGTGTGACTGCAAGGGGCTGTTGGCTGCTGCTTTAAGTACAGGTAATTGAAGGTTAGAGTTCAGATGACCTGAATTAATGAGAAAAGATTGGGTGCCCACTAGTTAAATTGTAGCATATTTGAGTGTAGACATGTGCACAGCACTTTTCAGTGCATCTCTGACTTACAGCAAAAAAAAAATGAACTGAAAACAGCAAGCATTATAAAGAACAAACATAGGAGCACATGACCCAAATACATCACCAAGTCCAGTAGCATCACCTGCAGCAACTTTTTGCAAATGACCAAACTAGGCAGGAGCCAAAATAAGTCTTGAAAATGGTAGATAAGGGATCAAACAGGGCTGTGCAAACAACTACATGTGAATATGGAGTGCATAGTGCCTGACACTGTGTGTAGCACTGCCTATTTGAAGTAATAGAAGGTCAAATCAAAAGCAGATACAATCTTGTTAGCAACTGCAACGGCTACTATTTGCAGCTCAGATCAACCCAACCAAATAGTGCACTAAGTCATGCCAGTGGAACACAATATAACTCAATAAGTTTTAAATCAACAGCCAGTCAGAAAACTTTCTGTATTAATTTTTGCAGCAAGCAGAAACTTAAAACCACTTACAGTTCTCTTCTGTTGCAGCAAAAACTGTAAAAAGATTTCTAAACAAATAAAACTCTGCCATAAATAAATAAGCAATATTTATAGTTTATCACTACTAAGTTGGGTGTCTAGCCGGTGTTAGGTTTGCACCATATTAATGCAGCAGACTATGAAAGAAGCCTGTGGTGGCAAAACGTTAGCTATTGCAAGAAATAACTAATCAGTTTGATTTCAATTAGAATATGGTGAATGCAATTAAAACACTAATGAATATTAACAGATGGGAAATATAGGCATTTATTGTATTGATCTAGCCACCATCTTTAAAGGCATAATTAAATGTCTAGATATTTAGCATACTGTCTCAAAAGTAAATGTTCAAACTATTTTTGTCCAGGTCACACCTGAAACATTAGAATACATTTCCAGAACACATTTAGTAGATTTAATTAATTTAATTTCCATAGTATTCATAAACATAGTCTGCAGTTGCATAAATCCATTTTGTGTACTATGTTTAGTACACCACTATCATTACCATGATTAATTAACAGGGATCACAACAATGACAAGTAACACATGAAAGAAAGGCAATTGCTTTGAACTGCAAACTGGTGGACACAGGACACCATTGTGTACTATGCAGTGCTGAGCCAAATGGTGGAATCATTCTGTGCCATGTCAGTACAGCAGGAGAAGAGCTGCTGAGTAAGTTTTGATGTGTCTGGCATGCCTTGGTCATTTGGTTGCTCCTGCTTTGTTGTGTTCTGCTGTCACACCATGCAGCATAGCATAAAACTCTTTCATTCATTAGGTACGATGGTGGAGCTTGGGTTATGGCCATAATATGTCAAAAAGAGGATCTAGTACTGTGCCAGCTGTGGGAGCTCAATAACTTCACTCTGAGGGGGTGTGGGCAGTGTGATTATGGTAACAGGTTTGTTTGCACTACAAAGAACTCTGTGTTTCATTTTAAATTATGCACACTGTTGCTCAGATCTTTAGGTTAAACAGCACATCACCAAATAATCAAGATTGTTGTGGTTAGATATACTACACCAAAGGTACGCATCTGTTTCTAGTTCTGTCACATATATGGTTGGGGCCAGTTCAGTCCTACTTGTACTTTATCTGAATCATGTGTAATCCTAGGGGTAATAAGACCACCTACTAAGTCTTCCTCCATGGTATATCAGTCCTTGTGAACCACACAAGGAATGGGTGTGTCATTCTACTATGTACTAATCTACTCCATAAGGCAAAATACTCATGAATCCCATCCTTACTAATGATCTGCAACATACTCAGTACTAGATATGACCTTAGGATGGTTAGGAATAGCTGATTATACAGCATGGGATTGCGCATCCAACAGCTGCTTATTGCCTATAATGAGAAAGACGAGACTGCAGCCTGTTTTGGTATTAGAAATATTGAATTTCTGTGGTTACACTTGTAATATTCACCAATAAACTGGTCCTGGTGTCTAATTCCTTCATTTCACAGATGAAATTAAGGCTAATAAACCAATGTAAAAATGACTAATTAAGGCAGATAGGTTGGGGAAGAGGGATATTACACTGAGACATCAAACCAAGCTGTAGTACATACGTCTCACCTAACTGAGTTGCCTTCTAGTTAAATTTATTTGGTTGAGACCTCCCAACCAAAGTGAAAGTCAGAAGTTTGTTTTTTAGATCCTCAAACATCTCTTTAACTAAGATGACTAACTAAAGTTGCAAACCTGCAGAGTTATACAGGTTTCCCATTCAGCTGTCTCCTGGTGTCTACAGAACAGCTTTTGTTTTCTTTTTTGCTTCCTTCCTTCCTTCCTGTCCCTTCTACATTGCAAGCTCACCCCATCATACAAAACTGTTGCTATACTTTGGATTGTTTCCTGGACCCCTTCTGTATACCCTGAGTATCTCAGTATTCGTTCACACTTCTGGATATGACCCTTTAACAGGTGGGCTCCTGACACCCAAGAAGGCAGAGCTAGAAGTTATTCATTATGAAGCCTGGATGTGAATTATTTAAGAGCAATGAGCCTTGTAAGGCAAATGCTGTCATCCTATAGCGGCTTTTAGCTACCCTAACTGTGGGAGTGAGGCACAGTGACATTGGTTGCACTGGATATCTTTTTTACTTTAATAAAAACAACAGCTATGAAATGCAATGATTTTGCATCAGAAGTGATACGAGTAGACATATTAAAAGTTGTTTTCTTTGAATGCATAAGGGACTGTTCTTTATATAAGGTGCATGGGGAAAAAAGATATGCCAGTTAACGAGGAAACCTAGTCTTTTCCCGTAGAGATAATTATTCTTTTTTTTTCAGAGCAGTAACATTCTTATTGGCCAAAAGAGATTGGATAAATAATACTTATAAGCAGACTACAAAGGCTCTAAAATAAGCTCACCATGACAGATGCGCACTCTACATTTGGAGGAAAAAAGTAATCTTCACTTAAGTCAGTGTTTGTAGTGATGTCAAACAGGAATTAAAATGGTTAGTGCTTCTTTCTGCAATTTATAAATATTCAAGTACATGAGCAAAAGTTATTTTGGCAGATAATGGAATTATGGAATCAAGTCTTCACTGTAACTGTCAATCATTTTTTTTTTCTTTATTTTAGCAGTCAGGTACTACTGAGCTACTTGTTTCAAGGGGAAATAAAAGAGATTTTCTATTTCCATTTTGAATGTGTGAAAGGGATAGGAATTTGTGGTATTTCAAACTTAGCTATTACAGTAAAAAGCATAAAACAGGAAAGGAAAAAAACAAAGAATGCAAAGAGGATTTTTGACTTCTTCTAATACAATGTTAAAATAAATATTCGGTTTGCATACAATATGTATCTATCCTATCTATCTATTTATCTATATTAAATCCAGTATGGATTTTAGGCACGGTGCCAATTGTCAGTTTGTCGGCACAGTGAAATGCCTGGGAATTTTGTTGAATACATTATTTCTCAAGTGCTAGAAATTTCAAAAGGAGGAAGACTGTGTGTGTGTGTGTGTGTGTGTGTGTGTGTGTGTGTGTGTGTGTGTGTGTGTGTGTGTGTGTGTGTGTGTGTGTGTGTGTGTGTCCATGTGTAGGGAGCTTATGGTAAGTGTGGATTTGGAGTTTTAATGCAAAATCGCTTTGGTCTAATGAACGATTTGGCATTAAGCATAGCAGTGTGTGTGTAAAAACTAGGGTTAGATTAATGGTTAGGGAAAGGGATAGATTTAGTGCTGACTGTGTACTGCTGTGTGTGATATGTGTCTTGAGTGTTTTGTGTAGTCATAGTGTTATGGAAAGGGTTTTTCCTAAGATAAAGTGTAGGTTAATGACAGGGGAAGGGATAGGGTTAGCACACACCAGTAACGTGACATAGGGGAAATTATTCAGAGAAAGTACATTGTAAGTTAGTGGTAAGGTTTTGGTAACTGATGAAAAAAATAAATCATCTTCATTTTTCAGTCAGCTATTTTTCCTTGATGTTATGTGTTTCTGGAAGTATGTTTTTTTCAGTGGCATCATCGACCACCTACATAAAATATATAATCCTCATTAAAATTTGTAATTAAAAAAAATAAAATAAAATAAATGTTAGTGATCCTATGTAATGAACTTAACTCAAAAAGGAAAACTGTATAGCCTGCTTAAACATTTAGAAATATTTGAAAATGACAGCAATTGTTTCTTCATTTTCTGAAATACAACTGAAATTACCACAGCTTGAGGACCAGGTCAAAGTTAAAGACATCTGTTGAATAGAAAGAACTGTGTATAGGAATATGAATGTATGACAGCTTGTAAAACTTTAACATTAGTTATGTTTTCTAAATGGAGGTTACTAAAATGATTTGTTAAATGTGCTTCCCTATAGGAATGTAACAGAGTACGAAGTGGACAAACTTGCATCATAATGAGCACAGCAGGATAATTTCCAACCTGTCATAAGCCTTTCTTCACAAAAACTTACTACCTGAGCTGAGCAGTTATAGTGTCAGCAATCATTCACTGTATCTAAAAGGCTTTAGTCTTCGTACAGTTGTGTGACCACAGAACTGATATATAAATGGGGATATTCCCCACCTGATAGGTGCAGGGAGATTTTCCCCCTACAGAAAGCACTTATGCTTGACTTTTTCATCAGGTTGAAGGTGTGACGCATATTCTTTCAGTCTGAGCTTCATACAGTAGTTGTTTATGGACACATGGCAGAAGGCTGTAAATGAATTTGCTGTTACCTGTGAACTTTTGCATAGCTGGAGTGCCAGTATAAGCCTCACATACATCAATGTGCAAATCAATACATTTTAAGTTTAACTGCTGGAATGAATGCTGTCTTTATAGGATGCATTCAGTAAAATTATATTCCTTCCAAAATCATAAGACTGCTATGTAATTGCACTTGTTTGGTGATGCAGGCACCACATTATTATTTGAAACCATGTACTGGAGCAAGAAAGAGTAATCTGCTTTTTTCAGTTACTGGTGTTTATATAACACACTTTGGAAATGTTTTGTTTCCATCTTATAAGACAGCATGCTTTATGGCCTCAAGCATTCATTTATGAAAAGTGAACAAAAGGCATACAGTAGAATTCTCTTTCAATGTAGCAATAACAATAACAGATAAAAATGTACACATAAAATATATTTAAACCAAGAAGTAATGTCAAGAAATCAGTAATATATTTGCTTACTAACTCTGTGTGTGTATTTATATGTACATCTGTATGTGTGTATACGTGAGTGAGACAAACAGATATATGTATATATATATATATATATATGTATATATATATATATATATATATATATGTATATATATATATATATATATATATATATATATATATATATGGGTCTACCTGAGATGGTCGAGAAGCCATTTGATCAACTTTTATTTGGTCGACAATTCATTTGGTCGACAGGCAGATTTGCCCCCTCCCCAATGTTGTGCGACCCTGGAGTTGATATATATAGTTAGGGGGATGTGGGGGGCACAGTCCCCCACATTGGGGGGTGTCCATAAAACTGCTTGTCGACCAAATGAACTGTCGACCAAATGAAAGTCAATCATTTGGCCTGTCGACCATGTGATAGGGTTCCATATATATATGTGTGTGTGTGTGTGTGTGTGTGTGTGTGTGTGTGTGTGTGTGTGTGTGTGTGTGTATGTTGTTTGTATAGTTACAATACTATATTAGCTGTCTTTGCAGATCATTTTATCCTAAGCCAACCCCAAATATATATATATATATATATATATATATATATATATATATATATATATATATATGTGTGTGTGGGTATACCTCTTATAAATGAAAGCACCCCAAACTTGACTGAAAGAATATTGACCACATACAGTCAAAAAACCTGGAAGTCGACATGTCACTAAACATGTGCCAAGAAACAACAAAATAAACCATTGTGGTTTACAGGGTCAAGTTCCCTGTATCCTAGCCCCCTCTAACCCATTCTAATTATTTATACTAACTGGATTGCAGAAACATGGAGTAAGGACAAATTCCCCAAACACTGGATTTGTGGGATCTCACACACATGTCAAAGAGCTGCCTAGTTGACCATTTGTAGTTGACTAAGCATCTGTCAACCTTACATGCATTCAACTGTTTAACTAGCATGTATATCTATCTACTTACCTATCATCCTTTCATTCTGTCTATATATTCATATGTACTATATATGGTAAGAGGTGGTATTCAATGCAGGTACTGAAAGCTTTATTGTATTTAATGAAAATTTTTATTAGTCTTAATGTAACTAATATGATTATGTCCTTCCTGAACAAGGCAAACTAGCAATATGATTTTTTAATGGTAGGGAGAAAATAGATGGCCAACAAATCTACTGCCAGAGGAACTGAGATTTAAATATTTTTCTGCGATAGTTTAGTGCCCTTACATGTACTGTAACCTTTTTGCTAATGGTAGTTCTCAAATATGGATTATAATCTTTAGATATACTTTACACCTACCAACTAATATCCTGTGATAAGATATTTCAGAGATGAGTGAGTATGTCAGAATAAGATCATCCGTCTCTAAACTGAAAGGATTCTGACATTTAGAAGTGAATCATGTCAAACAAAAATCAAATTCCCCCACTGTACATCTATGGCAAGGTATCACACTATTCTTTTGACATATATGACATTATTTTTCCTCTGGGAAATAATTTTCTTGGAATTCTTACAAACATTACTCATCATCCTTATATATACAGACCAGTATTTTTTACATTTTCCATGTACTGTCTATGGGCCTTACCGAGTTAGCTTTTTTATTTTTTTCACGTTATCAATAAATGGCCATTAAACTCTGTATTGTAGTTACAGCAAGTTTGATTTGAAAGAAGGCAAACACTATGCATTTTGCAAGTACTTGCAGTTTTACATTTTTTAACATTTTTGCCTTAGAGCTCTCAGAACATTTTCTACAAAATTACTTTGTCTGGCATGGAGGTGCAGCTATAAATTGCCACACCACATCATCAACATTTTGAAATAAGGGATAGTGACTTGGCAAGTGAATGACCCAGCATTTATTGAGTCATACAATGATGCCCCATTAATATTCCAAAACGTGCACGCTGATTGGTCAGCGTGCACATTGTAAATCAGACTTATACTAATGGAAAAAAGTCCGGTTGCCCATACTTTTTCTATTAGTATAAGTCTTTTTTTTACAGCAACGGAGAACGCAAGATCTCGGTTGCTGTTTAGACACTGTTTTGCTATGTTAAAGGAGTTTAACATAGCGAGACAGCTTTAAAAAAAGTAATGGAGATCTGCCTTTCTCCGTTGCTTTTTTTAAAGCTGTCTCGCTATGTTAAACTCCTTTAACATAGCGAGACACTTTGTAAAAAGCAACAGAGATCTTGCTTTCTCCGTTGCTTCCACCCACAGCTCTGATGTACTGTGTAAGCATATGCATGCGCAGTATATCAGAACTGCCACAGAATACTAGACAGCTGCGGAAGGACAGCAAGAAGGCATTATACAATGCCATTATTTAAGAAAAGTAAGTTTTTTTTTTCTTAAATAATGTCATTAGATAATAACTCCATGCCTGGTCGGTAATGCTGGATTTACCCACAGTTGTCTTTGTTTCGTCACTCGGGCTTCGCCCTTGTGACCAAACCACACCAACCGTGGGTAAATCCAGCATTACCCACACCCAGGCGTGGGTTATTGCTATAATAAGTTCTAAGCAATTAAGAATAACAGCAATGGAAGTCATGCATAATGACAATGGTATCCATAAAGAATGCAAGTAAATTAAAGTAGCTACCTGTTCTGCATATGACTGAAACCTGACAAGTAAATGTCTAACCAATGAGTAAAAATCAATACATGCTTAATGTAAAATATAATACCTGACTACTGTAAAAATTAATATTAATTTTGCAGGGTATGTTTCATCTGCCAGTACTTTGATGTTCACTTAAAAAAATAGTCTTTTAATGGTAACTTAGCCTGTTATTAACATAGAAGATTATGAGTATGGTGCTGCTTATTATGTGTTCAAAACATGGATGCCTAGAAATTCATATTGAGAGAGAGAGACAGAGAGAGAGAGAGAGAGAGAGAGAGAGAGAGAGTCTTGGCATCCATGTCAAGAACAAATAATTAAGGATTATGGTCGGAGACCCAGTCATAATTCTTTGTAAAGCATTCAGCTTTATCTGCTCCATGAACTACTAGTTATAGAAAAAAATTCTAAGTATTTTGCTGGCTTTCAAAGCCATAAAGCACTTAGCATGCACAGTTACAAAGACAGTGCAACTCAATCTTTTATGTTTACACACACACACACACACACACACACACACACACACACACACACACACACACACACACACACACACACACACACACACACACACACACACACACACACACACACACACACACACACACACACACACACACACACACACACCTCCCATGCCTCTCATTTGTTTAACTTTTTGCCTCATATATTTGGTCTTTCCTCATAAAATCTGTGGTTTTCTGCCAAACTACTGAAGAATGAAGTCAGTAAATAATGACATACCTTTGAGTTTCAGACTTTGTATCCTTCATAAAAATCCAGGCAAACACAAATCCTGTTATTCTAGAAACATTTTTAGTTTATAAGAGGAAGTCAGGGACCTGTTACTGGCACAGAAAGTAGGCAGAAAGAAACTGTCCCTGCTGTTTGCTGGTCAGTACTGGCAGATTTCACTGCCTTGTGCAAGACCTGACCTTAACAAGTTAAGGAGGGGGTACTTTAACATTTGTTAAGATCAGGTGTTGCACTATAGTAGTGCTTAACAAATTTGTCTTTTTCCAGATATCGAAGAGTAATCTCCATTCAATGTGCACTACAATATAGTATGTATCTAGTGTTAACATTTGTAGTCTTATTATTTTTTTATTTATTGTTATAAAGTCTGAAATGAGTAATGTGAGACATTTATTATCATATGTGAGTGAACTGAAGAAAGATAATAAATTGAAATAAGACCTTAGACTTACTTTTATGTGCCACTACAGAAGGCAGAATACTGCTTTGTAAAACATGATTCACCATATTTGTTTTCTTCAAACCATGTCTCACTAAAACATTTTTGCATAGAAGTTGCCCCCAAACCAGAAACTGGGAGGTAGGGCTCACGTGCACATAAAAATGAAAAATAAACACAGAAAAGGTTTTATTTCCAGTGAAGGAGGCTTATGGCAAGTGGCCAATTAGGAACACAAATCTGTTGAACTGTATTTTGCCAAAACTCCTATCAGTTCATTTATCCATTTGCTCTCTTATTTACTCCTTCCTTCCTTCCTTCCTTCCTTCCTTCCTTCCTTCCTTCCTTCCTTCCTTCCTTCCTTCCCTTTCTTCTTTCTATTCTTCCACTATCTCACGAGTGACCTGAAGGTGTCAAGGGACTTCTGTCAACCCTAACCAGTGGACTGGACCTGCACAGTGCATTATTATAATAACAAAAATCTATGTAAAATACTAACTGATGGTAGCACCAAAGCTAAGACCTACAGCTTATCATGTTTTGGAACTTTCTGATGAGAGATTGTTGATCAGGTTAGTCCCATTAAAGTACTGACCTCTCTTCAAGGAAGATGCAAGGGGGTGTTTATATTGACTAGGGAAAATGTGTCCAGGGCACTGGGAAAATGATCCTACTCTGTAGATGGCACTGTGAGAAGTCATGGCAACTACAGTGAAAGATCATGGAGCTAATGGAATGAGAAATATGAAGCAGGAGGCTAATTTTGTGGCAACAAATCTGCAATCAGGTGGGTTAATTACTCAGCGACTTCTGGTAATGAATAGCCAGAATGCAGATAATAAAATAATAAGAAATTATGATCAGAGATCACTGAAAAAAATGAACCCAATGACTCTATATAAAATTCTTTCTGTGATAGGTCTTCTACTTCAGTACCTGATAATATAGAGAACAGTACAAAAAACTGCAGAAATTCTAGAAGATATATATATATATATATATATATATATATATATATATATATATATATATATATATATATATATATATATTTGCTCTTCTCAGCACAAGGAAGTGATAAAACCAAGACACAAGGGGAGTAGACTGTTTCCTGAAACTGTGCAGAGCAAACATGCTATTATGAAACCTGAACAACATAGCTTTTTACTTCATTTTCATTGTGATGCAGAAAAGGGCCGTCTGGGCAGATACCATTTTTAGAAGGAGTTTATTACTCTGCTTGGAATTTATATACTACAGGTGAGAGCTTTGGAACATTTTACTGATTGAATCTCTTTATGATTTAAGTTTAGACACTGAGTCTGTTCTCCAACACATATTAACTGAGTTTAAAAAGCAACCACACTACTCCTTATTTGAAGTTCTAGATTTATGATTTGCATCTTAATAAAAGAAGAAAAATGCAAATATGGTCCAGAAACTCTTTTTTGGGAGGAAGATGTGAGAAAGGAAGTAAGTCAGCAGTGTGATATTCTGAAACTTTCATGAGAAATTAAACATGCAATGGGACTGTGGACTAGAGGATAGGAAGCTGCTGTGGACATACTAGTGGATAATGTGCATTTAAGACATGTTAACAATCAAGTTTATGTGAAAAATGGTAGACGTGTTGCTCAATATGCTTGGCACCCTAAGTATTGCTTATTGTGTGGGAAGATGGGACATTGTAGATGCAAAAGTCTTCATTTATTCTGTACAGAGCATGGGCAATAGGGTCATAAAGATAACTGTCAAAAATAAATGTACAAGATGTGGAGCACTTTTGTGCTGGTAGTCATAAAATAATGTAGCAGCAGGACCCTTCAAAGAAATAATTTTCTCAGCATGACATAATTCAGTTGAGGTAGTGGGGTCAATTAGAGAAATCTGTTATAAACTGTATTCCAAAGTTAAATTTAGATATGCGTTCTAAGGAAAGACTCATTGCCAAAGACAGTGGCAGAGTTGTGGTGTTTGCTTGTTACAAGATGCTCAAATAGGGTTCTTTGACAGAACAAACTTGTTTAGATATAGATATGCACATAGTACAGAAAATGGGTCTATTGGCACATATAGCAGGCCTGGAGACTTTCCTTTTGAATAGAGAAATTAAAATATTTATTTTATGTATTACCATTTATTTGCAGAAAAGTCTGACTGGGAAAACACATCCATTTTCAGTGGTGGCCTAGGGAGAAAAGCTCAATGAGATATTATTACAGTAGTACATACACAACATACAGAATACTCAGGTAGTATTTAGCAGCATTACATACAAAGCTCCATGAGGACTATTTACAATAGTACATACACAACATACAGAATACTCAGGTAGTATTTAGCAACATTACATACAAAGCTCCATGAGGACTATTTACAATAGTACATACACAACATACAGAATACTCAGGTAGTATTTAGCAGCATTACATACAAAGCTCCATGAGGACTATTTACAATAGTACATACACAACATACAGAATACTCAGGTAGTATTTAGCAGCATTACATACAAAGCTCCATGAGGACTATTTACAATAGTACATACACAACATACAGAATACTCATTTAGTATTTAGCAACATTACATACAAAGCTCCATGAGGACTATTTACAATAGTACATATACAACATACAGAATACTCAGGTAGTATTTAGCAACATTACATACAAAGCTCCATGAGGACTATTTACAATAGTACATATACAACATACAGAATACTCAGGTAGTATTTAGCAGCATTACATACAAATCTCCATGAGGACCATTTACAATAGTACATATACAACATACAGAATACTCAGGTAGTATTTAGCAGCATTACATACAAAGCTCCATGAGGACTATTTACAATAGTACATACACAACATGCAGAATGCTCAGGTAACATTATTAGCACTGTATACAAAGACTAAAGCAGATAGTTATAAAATTACAAGTATGTTTTGCAGGAACATAATCAGTGGGTGCAGTTAAGTAGAATATTAGTTCAGATATAATTATATGTACTTTGTCACATGAAAACTAGAAGACAGAAAAATAAGTGAGAAGGGAAAAATCACACTGACTTGTTTGTGTACATAGTGAAGGTAGCTGAGAAATAATATACCCTAGGGAATAGCAGAGACATTGCAAGGAGTCAATAAGGAACATTTTTTATTTATTTTTAAGGGGGAGTTGACATAATGGTTAAGGTTTAAGGTACAGGGTTTAATTCTTACTTCTGGTAACTGGTTAGGCTTGTAATAGTCTTCAGTGCGATAGTCTATTACCTATGAAACTATATCTGCATCACTGAAAAGGAAATGAGTTCCAGGATTAAGAAATACAGTTAAACTAAATAGCATTGCTTGCTTTGTGAATTGAGATGACATGTTTGTCAGTACAGTGGAGAGCTTTGTTTGTGGAGTGGAGCTGCTCTATACTACTTAGGGCAGGGCATTTTTCAGGGTGAAAGACTAATCTATGTGCAAACAGAAGCTGAGAGGAGGTGAGGTATCTCAAGCCAATTCAGGTGCCTGAGCGTTATGCAGTGATGTGTGGAGGATGACTTGGAAGCTAATCTGACTATTTTATTATAGCATTGCTCTAGTTTAGCTGCCAGAGTGGACTGCACATTGATGAAAAAAGGATAGGTATACAGAACTGTAGGGAGCAGCTATAGCTTGATACTAATGTTATCTGGTTGCTTTCAGTCAAATATTGTTTGGGTCTATATAGCAGACCTAAGTTCTGATGTGTCTTTTGATTGGTTGTTGGATGTGGAGGTTGAATGTCATGGTGCATTCTACTATAATCCCTAGTAATTTAGTACTGGAGACTACCTCAATGTTTGTGTATTTGCAGACATGATTTAAAAGTTAGTTTTGCATTTGGTATAAGACTTAGGTGTGAAAAGGAAAAGTTTTATCTTTTCTGGGCTTAGTATTAGGTCAGATTTTGCTAGACAGTTTTTATGGAGGAGAATAAATGTTGTCTGAGCTATTGGAAAAGAATGGGATTTTGGGCAGAGCAAATAAGGGTTGCATGATCTGCGTAATGTTTGTTGTGTTTTGAGGCAGTGTCTCAATTATTGATTAATACATTACATACTTGTGGTCCTACTATGGAACATTCAGGGACACAAGCAGAGAGTGGTAAAAAGGTAGAGATGCTAGACTGCTATTTAAAAGCTTGGAATCTGTCAGACAGGTAACCAAAGAATTAGGAGAGGCAGGAGTAGAAGGGATAAAGGAAGGCCAGCTGATGCAGCAGTGTGTTATGAGACACAGTGTCAAAGGCTTTAGACAAGTTCAGAAAAAGGGCAGATACAATATTACCTGTATTGTAGTTATAACTGATGCTGTTAGAGAGTTATATTAGTGCAGTACTTGTGCTGTAGTTTGCTCTAAAGCCATGATAAGTGGAGGTAAGTATTTTACTGGTAAGAAGGTGGTTGAGCTGAAAATGGATACATTTTTATAAGATTTTTGATGGGGGGAAACTATGGCTATGGATCTATAATTCGAAAGGTCAGTTGTGTTACCCGCTTTGTCCAGGAGTAAAATTAATAAATTCTTCTATGTGGGGGGGGGGGACATAAGACTGCTGGATGGATCTGTTTATGAGTATTGATATGGGGTAGGTAATAGCATCTGCTGCAATTTTCGGATGATCAGTTGCTAGGTTATCTGCAGCTAGAATGGTAGGTTTTAGTTTTATAAGGCACTTTTAATGATAGATGTTAGGGCAATGTTGATGGTAAAAAAGTGTTATGGCTGCCACTGTCTTGCAAGATAAGCTAGGCTGAATGGTTAGTGTCTATGTTAAATAGTGATTTTATGGTGTCAATGAAGTGGTCGTAATAAAGTAATATTGTCTGGGTGCATGTCTGGGTATGTACTGGACAGATCTATTCTACCCAAGGATAAATGTTTTTTGATGGAATTACAGAAAAATTAGAGGATTTTATTATTGTGCAACTTAAAATACTGATTTATTTTATCAATTTTAATTTTTTTTTTATTCATTGTGAATGCATCTGATGTTTTGGAGACTTTCTTACAATTTGTTAACTTCCCATGTTTTCCATGCTTTATCCCTAGCCTCCATTCATTTTTTGGTTGTTGGAGATAACCAGAGGGTGGTGTTTTGTTTTACCCTCTTTTGGTGTATGAGTGTCAGTTTATTTATAACATTGAGGAAAGTCAACATCAAGGGAAATGGTTTTGAAAATACTCCAGTTAAATGAAGTAATAATAGTTAAGAAAGTGTTTGTTTGTTTATTTATTTATGTATGTATGTATGTATGTATGTATGTATGTATGCATGTATTCATTTATTTATTATTAAAGTATGTCAGATTTTGCACTTCTTTAAAATGGTATTTCATGGATTGAGGAGATATGTGTCTAAGTACAAAGACTGGTAAATGATCACTACATGTACCTGGTAATATAAAACCAAAAACCTCCAACTGCTGCAAATACAACAAAATCAAAATGCAACAACCAAATGATGTACCAATGGAGACTAAGTTTATTGTAACCCAACAAGTTCAGTGCTTTCATTCTTTTCACTGGGACTTCTTCAGAACTTGATAATCAAATTACTTCATTCATTTAAATACCCAAGTAAAAAAAAATCATGTGACAAAAATCAACCAGTCAGCCATTACCTAAATAAGCAAGCAATAATGCCTGACAGGGTGTGTATCAATGTGTAATTAACACCCGCCCAGAGGTGTTATGAGGCCTGATGCTGCAGGAAGAGGGCCTCTATACCCCCTGAAAGGGTGTTAATTACACATTGACACATACCCTGGAGGGCATTATTGAGCTTGGAGAATGGGCTCTCTGTAAATTGTTGTGTTTTACTTGGTTATTTATTTTTTAAGTACCATATTATTTTCTTAATATATTTTTAATGTAAAATAGTTCCTCCTCTTAATGTTTCAGTCTTGCAGTAGTATATGTTAATGGTGTTGGAGGAAGCATTTTACATTAAACATATATAAAAATAATATAGTGCTTAAAAATAATAAGCAAGTGAAACAGAACAATTTTACATACAGCCCATTCTCTCTCCCATACACACATACGCAGTCTCTTCTGCTTTCAAACACACACACACACACACACACACACACACACACACACACACACACACACACACACACACACACACACACACACACACACACAGTCTCCTCTGTTTTCATACACACATTCACTCACATACACACAAGATTGGTTTCACCCTCTTTCTCAGTCTTTCACAGTGTCCATTACTTTCATACACACATTCACTCACACAAGATCGCTCTCACTCTCTCTCTCGATCTCTCACACACACAGTCTCTTCTGCTTTCATACATGCATTCAGTCACACAACATCACTCTCGCTTTCTCTTTCACTCTCCCAATCTCTGTCTCTCTCTCTCTCTCTGTCTCACATACACACACACACACACACACACACACACACACACACACACACACACACACACACACACACACACACACACACACACACACACACACACACACACACACACACACACACACACACACACACACACACACACACACTCACACACACACACACACACACACACACACACACACACACACACACAGTCTCTCTGCTTTCATGCACGCATTCACTCCATGCAGACATAAACACAGACTTTTCTATTTCGCTCAATCGACCACTCTCTCTCTTTCTCTCTCTCTCTCTCTTACTATCATACATGCATACACTCTCACACACATGCTTTATTTTAATTTTTTTTTCCTTTTTTTGTTTTACACTCGCTAAATAGCAAAAGCGCTGCTTAGCAAGTGCAAAATAACAGCTCACTCGCTCTCAATTTCACTGACATGCTCTCATACACTCAAACACAGACATAAACACACACACACAAACTCCTTTTATTTTATATTTTACACTTGCTAAAAAGCAAAAGCACTGTTTACTGAGCGTAAAATAATGTCGGCCATACCGTTTTCTCAGTCCAAGCTCCACAACAGCTTGATATGCTGCTATGAAGTGGTGGACACGTTTTTCAGTAGGCATTACTTGTATATTAATACCCTGCTGGAGAACATTCATTCTCCACTCAGGGTAGCGATGTCCAGTTTGCCCATTATCTAATAACCTTTAAAAACACTTACATTCATGAAATTCTGGAAAATTCCAAAATCTAATATAATGTAAATAATAGGTCAACTGACTACAGAAACATTATAGTACTTGTTTGTCTTTAAAAGGAAAAGATTTTTTACAACATTAATGCTCTGGACTTGAGAATACTACTGACTTGAAACTGTTTCATTAAGTCTGGGAGTCTGTGTAGCATTTAATTTGATTTGCCAGTTCAATTCTCTTTGTTCTAAAGTAGTTTCTTAGTCTCTCTCTCCTGAATTCTAAGTGGAACTTTCTCCAATATATAAAATAAAAATTTATTGAAGGACTCACAAGTTTCAACATTTTTTGCTGAGGCATTTGTGCATCTTGTGTGCCTAATACAGACATAATGTCACCTAAATGTTTCAAAATTATTTTATTAAACTTTGTCGCCATTTTACCAAACCAAAAAAAAAAAACTGTCACATCAAAGACAGGTGGCAATGTAAACCATTCCCTTAGAGTGATATTCGTAGCGACCTTGACAATAAATCATATACCCACCTATATTCACAAAGGTAGACTCATTTATGTACTTGCATGCTTTACACCTTACCCCTTTAACCATCTTGCCAATCTTTCTTGCAACTCCCCTCTTACTCTCTAAGAATTGTTTCCCATTAAAATTCTTTTTATATGTAAAACTCCATTCATTGCTCACAATTTCCTTGAAATCCTCAGTGAATACTGTACTCCAGGTTTTCTTACTAATGATCTTGATGGAACTCACATCCGTTCTGTAAGAAGAAAAAACATAGATATCGCCCTTTCATTACCACATTCTTGTTTCCAGATTGTTCTGCTCATAAAATCTGATTTGTCTTTCATTCTTATGATAGGGTGATACTTGTTGTTTCTTCCAGATGAGATCTCATCCCTAATCTCATTCAACATCTGTAGAGGATATTGTCTGTTAGGCAACATATTATTTAAACCTGCTCATTCAGATTCCAAGTTCTTATCACAAGAACATAGTTGTACTATACTAACCATTTCATCTTTAACAATCTCTGTTTTTTGGAAAAAATAAAGACTGCAACTACTGAAGGGTAAATAATCACTGCTAAATGTTGGTTTGCTGTAAATAGATGTACTATAGCACAAGCTTTTCTCATCTTTGGATATTAATATATCCAAAAAATTAACACCAGAAAAATTGTAATACAAAACAAATCTTAAAAACGTTGTCGTATTATTCAAATTCTAAACACATTCTTTTAATTGTTCCACACCCCCAGTCCAAACAAAAAAAAGATGTCATCTAAAAAGTGCGTATACAATTTAACAAATTTCACAAAATTCATCTTAAATACCATGAGCCAGATTCCAAAAGGAAGTTCAGATAGTGCAGCATGCTGAAGGAAGACATTGGTGCATGACTGGTGGACATGATTATATAAAGTATGCTTAACAAGACTTAGGAATTATTTATTCAGTGTAGGACAGTTATGGAATCTGCACACACCCAACAGATTACAAAACACAGCAAATATGCACAACACAATTTTAATGCAACAAAATCCTCCGCTGACGAACTTATGAAAGCAGTTGGGGTACACCTTTTCTATTGCCAAGAGAGAGAAGGCTCTTTCGGTTGGAATCCTGCAGAATCTGCATCATTGCTATAAAAAAAATGCAACCAGTATATAATGCATTACAGCAGGCTGAGGTACTGCTATCCAAACAGGAATACTTGGTAATGTGTCCCAGAAGGCAACCAGATAGATGTTGAGCCAGGCTACATCTACACCAGCTATCTCACCAAGAAATAATTGACAGGTACTAATTAGACAGGTAGCAGGTGCAGGTGGGGTGCCCAGCACATGTACACATGTACCTGTGTATAAGGCATAAGGGGCATTCTATCATCATATGGGAGATGCAGTAGGAGTTTTACAGACAGTTGTCAGCTGCATCCTCTCTCAATTCCTGGCAGCAATGTGCATCAATGTGGATGAGCATATGCACTTTCCATACACAGTCAAAGAGCACAGGAATGTCATGCACCATTTCTATACCATTGCCAACTTCTGCTATGTACTTGGTACAATAGACTGCATCCACTTCCCTATCAAAACACCTACAATACCCAGAGCAGAAATCTACATACATAGAATGGAGTTGCCATCACTTAATTGCCAGGTGATGTGCACAGCAGATGGCATCATAACAAACATAATGGTGACACATTCTGGGAGTATATATGATGCTGCATTATAGCAAGAAAGTGGTCTGAGGGCCTCTTTCCAGAATGGTGAAATACCAGATGAACTACTACTACTACTACTACTACTACTTGATAAGTGCAAGTATACAGCTATACTGCAAACAGGATCCAAACCTGTCAACAGTAGGAATGATGTCAATAAATGTGTCACACAAACAAGTGACTGTGGTTACCCACTAGAGCCATCTAGAGGCTTATCAAACTCTGCAAAGGATGCATACAATAGAGCACACACTGCAACTATAAACATCATCAAGCATGTGTCTGTCATGCTGAAATCCAGATTCAGATGCCTGGAGATATCCGGGGGGTGCACTGCAAAACACACCTGAAAAGGCAGCACAGATGATTACTTTGTGTGCCATGTTACACAACATGTTAACAGCACAACATGGCAGCTTGCCAGCTGCAGGTGTGGGTGATCTACCTTAAGAACCGCAGATGTCTGAAGATGACATTCCACAGCTGTCAGAGGAGGATCAGGAGGACACAGGGGGAAGAGAAATCGGCATGGGGAATGGAGAATACAGACACATGTCCTAGGCAACACAGCAGTTTTGATACATACTTTTGAGTCATGACTGGCCACAGCTACAAAAGTACACAAAGTAAACACTGATATTCCCATGTTGCTCTAAAACAGCGGCAGTTTACAACTAATGGAAATGACCCATCAGGTGTAGAAAGTGAACATCATATATAATCTAATCTTAATTTATAGCACTATGAACATATAAAAATACTGAGAGGAAACAGCAATCCAGGAAGACCATCTGTAAGGTATATCACTAAAGAGGAAAACACAGGCACAAGTGTGGGATGAAGGAGGTGTGCACAATACAAGTAGTCATTGGACAGACAGGATAATATCACACAGAATAATACCGTAGAAATTACCCTCTCCAGTAGGCCCACTCACAAGAAAGCAAGGCTCATAACACATATGGGAATTCATCGGCATATACAGACAGAAAAATACTGACTGTACAATAACAGTGTTGCCTCATCTGCACCTAATATAACTGCAACATGGATTATTTCCACATCATATATATGCAGACATGCAGAGCAGCGATGAAACTGACCACACAGCATACCTGCAACATGCATTAATTTTGCTGATACAGCATATGTGTGTGTGTGTGTATATATATATATATATATATATATATATATATATATATATATATGCAGATTCAGTCAGATATGGGAAGTCACACATGGGAAATACAAGTAGCCACACAGCAATTGAAAATGAAAAAAGTTACAGAGAAATGCATTTAGTTCTGATGTTAGTCATGTGCAAGACCATATTAAAATGTCATATGTGCACAGGTATTTATGCAGAGGCATAGCTGTGCATGTGTGATCGGCAGACAAGGCAAACTGAAAAAAAAAACACAGCAATCATATCTTTTCACTAACAAAGATGGAAACATTAAAGCATAACATCACATAGTGTTTTACTGCTGTCAGTATCATCACTAACAGAATCAGTGTCAATCAGGTAATACATATCTGCAAATGACTCTATCCACATATGTCATAAAAAATATATAAAAAAATTGTGGCATCAGACATGCCAACAACCACAGATACAGTACTGTGTCTGTGGTCAGCACAGTGATCATCATTGCCACAGGATCAGAATGACACAACAGGACACACAGTGGATCATCTGTCGATGTTACACTAATGCAGTCTAGTGTGCCCATGCAGATGGCTCATACTGCATTCCTCCTGCCCCTGCCACATCCAAAAACACTCAGCCCATGCTGCTCCTGGAGGAGCTGAAAGTGATGACACTTGCAGGTATATGATGGGAAGTAGCATGATTGTGATGCAACCATTTGGATGTGCTTGTGAGGATGTTTGTGCACACTGCAATCGAGACATTGATGTCAGATGGTCAAGTGTGGGCCTAATGAGAAGGAGTCAGCCTTTTCCCACTGAAGGTACACTGCTTAGTACAGTTAGGGCACACAGTACCAGGTTAATACCATGGAACTGCTCTAATAGACTTTTAAAGGTGCGTTTGAACTAAAACTGTAATAGGAAAACATAAACAAGACATCAGCGATAAGTAAATGCTGGCTATCATGATGCATTCCAACAGGGGGTATAACACAAACAAGATAATGTGTGCACCTACCATTTGGCAGAGGCTGCTCTGAATTTTGCTGTTGTCCTAGGCAGTAGAAGAAGATTACAGTAGTCAGGAAGTGCAGAAACATGATAATCAAGAGTGACATGTAATAAACATATGGAATTTCTTACTGTAAATGCTGTCCCTGTTTCTGGATCATATCATCAATGGTACTGTAGATCTTGTAAGATGATAAAACACACTGACATCAATATGTGGGAATGCTCAACAGTCATGACTGCAGGCAAAGGCACATGAGAACTGTAAACTATCAGGATAAGGAGACACTTACATTAGAAATGGCGAACCTGTTGTCCAGATGTTCCTATATATGGAAACAAACATCATGAATAATTTACATCACAGCTGTGCTCATATTTGTTGTACCATATAAAAAAGGTGAACAACCATGCCAGGTCTATCTGTAGGTGCATCTGTATGGGCCATGTCTTGCGATGATGTATATGTAATATAAAATGACATACACAAATCAAATTGTGAGCACAATCCAAAGTCATGACTGGTGGCAGAGGCAGAGACAGCTATGCAGTACAATAAAAGTACAGAGAGACACTTACATGACAGGGGTTGATGTGGCTCTGATGTTGATGGACCTATGCAATTGAGAAAGACAAACATCACACACATTGCAGGTAGTCTTAGGTATGTACTGGGTTTTTAACAAAATATGCAATTGCACTTACAATGGGAATCCACACCTAGTGTGTGACCACATTCACTATGCTATTGTGCTACTGAACAAAATAATATGGCAATACATGATTAATTTGCACATTAAGTTAAAGTCAGGCACAGTGTATATGATGCAATGGTTGTAAGATTATTACTTACATGTATGTCCTGGAAAACTGGCTTCAATGCTTCCATGAGGTATATGCTGATAATGACTGGTGGCATGATGTGATGCTAGGAAAATCATGATATCAGCAGGAGGAGTTTATGGTGTACCAACTCTCGTGGCATTCCTGCCCCTCTCATATTGGCCTACTCAATTATCAGCATGGAGAACCATGTCCAAGCAATGTCTACAACAGATCTCATGGGATCTATTGTGCCCACCTATAGCATTGATTACGTTAGTTATTTCAGTTCAAACCTCATTCCTCCACACCATCTTTCCTGGCTATCCAAGGAGGCTTTGGCCAGAAATATGCTGTCACAGAGCCTTGATGATAATGTCATTCTCCTATGAGTGAAACTGTCACCCCTAGTTCGATGTAACATCTGGAAGACAGTGTTATATAAATTTTACACATTTTATGGTGGCTGGCATTTGCCATGATAATATTATATGCATTAGTCTAGTTATTTGATCTGCTCCCCTTACAGATATGAGTTATGCTAAATAATCCTTTATCATGAGTGGCTGATGATCCCCTATGTTTGGATTCAAAAACCCATTCTGTACATATTGCTGTTTATGTAGTTGATATTGAAACTAAGCAATTTAAGCCCTCTGTTTTCTTTGAAAGTATACAGTATATCCTTTTGAAATATATGGAAAGGCTATGCTTCACTGATGCCTATAGCGCATAGGCCACAGATGACTATATATTTATTCTTTATCCACAATGGTTCCACAAGCAAATATATATCTGTATGTGTGAATGCTGATTAACACAGACATACATTGTTAGTATCTACATTAGAAAACAGTTAAATACTGAGACATAGTACTGCTATATGATGGAATATGTTGCAATGCCATAGAAATAATGCTGTATGTTATAACTCACTGTGCTGCCTGTTAACTCAGACTATTGAGCTCCAGGTCAATATCAATGTACTAGGGATATATGTGGGTTCAATTCTTGTCATGGTGTATTGGCATTTTATTTTGATTCTTATGTTTTACAGCAGAAATGTGAGTTAATTTCCCATTCAGATATGCAGTATTGTTTTTTTTTTACATATCTAGTAATTACATGGTGCTTAATGCCTGTAGTGCATAGGTCTCAGATGACTACACATTCATCCATTATCTGCTACATTCTGCAAATATACCTAGTGATCCTTTATGATGCTGTGATTTATCTGTCACCTAGCTTAACCGCTTAACTCATTAGCACCTAACTGGTGTGAATTGTCAGACCTCTAGCACCTACACACATCTTCCATTCCAGATAATTTTCTGAAAAATACAAGTAGTGACAGATATACATTTTTTGATGGACATTGTGTGGAATAAACTAAGTTGGCAGAAATCATATGCTGTCACTGTGTTCATGACTGACACATTTTTTCTGAGGTGTTGTACTGCAGTCTAATTCTCTGATGTTGTGAGATCAGTTATTACCCATGTTGCATTGCTCAACTCATTTGCATATATGTATTTCCTCTGCTTGTTCATCATATCTATTGTTAAGAAACAGCTGTTTTTCATGGTGTGTTAAAATGACTCCTAAACTGGACATTAAACTTGGTCACACTTGAGCTTTCCTCTGCTATGGACACCTCAATTCAATTGTGTCAGACTGTGAGTATGACTTGTAAGTTTATTCTGCTGTATCTCATGGCCCTATTCAAAATGTTATACTGTTTGTGTCTTTGCCAGCTTATGGTGCAAAAAATTGTTTAATAAAGAAACATGTTATTTCATGACACACTGTCATACCATGTTTATCTTTATGCATCATGATATAAAAAAAAAAATTGTCATGTTTTAGTGGTAAATCACTCTGTGTATGGTATACAGATGTGTCCTGCTTTTGTACATATTTCTCAAGCATACTGATGGCAGTTTCATACTTAAGTAATAACAGCATCTTCTCAGATAAACATTGTATTGCATGAAATATAATTCACTGGGGAAAATATAGTCCTTGATGGACAAAGTGCCCCACATGTGGCCTTCTACTGAAATCATCCCTACACATTGATAATAGAACACTGGGAATGTTTCATGATCCTAGCAATACACCTGTTAACCTCAGTCATTTATATTATAAAAAGTATATAGTCACATTATGGGGTATATTGTCTGCTAAATATATTCAAATTACATCTGTATTGTATTGTGATATACCTTTGCCAACTAGTCACCGTTAGTCTCAGATTATTTTGCCATGTTACCAGCATAGTCTTTCACAATTCGCAATTGGCTATCACAAAGTGTTTTATGACAGGGATGTATTGCACAGGAATGAATGATTAACAATGTTTCTTTGCAATGTTATGTATTGAAATGCTTTTCCTCACATATGTAGTTGCAGTTAGATGTGGTCATACATTACTGTGATATTACATAAAGAACAATTACAACCCATGAGTCATGTCAGTTTGTTTATGTTGTACAGACCTAATTGTGGGTCCACATGGCTTCTGTATATTTTTTTCTTTTGGTTTAACTCTGACAGAGCATGCAACCCATGGCAGCTCACCGACTGGATGACAGAGGAAAGGACATGCCAGACCCCTGCTAGGCAAATTCAGTTCAGAGGACCAGGAAGATGATGAGATGGGCGATAACAATGATGACATACCCAGACCTGCACTTACCATTATTCATGCTGCTTGTAATCAGAGACATCAACCACAACAATAGGAAGACCACCTATGGGACCAGATATGGGATGTGATAATGGACATATTTTAGATGCAGATGAGGGACTTGACAGGCAACTTCTGTCAGGACATGGTGCACACCATACATGCCTTCTTCCAGGAGATTACTAGGGAGAGCATTCATGATATTCCACCCCATCAGGATGGGCTCGCAGGACCATAAGTATTTTCTGTGATCCAGTTATGTACTGCTGCCATTATGGTGTGTGCATTTCCAAAAAAAAATGTAATGTATAGGCACAATTGTGCAGACATAGCATATTATTGTCATGTGTAGCTGATATACATTTGACCTTACACTGCAGCTATCATGTCTTAGGTTGCATTACATTACAGATGAGATAGGGCACATGAATGCACTAATCATGCATTAAGTAATAACATTGACATGATATGCTGTAATTGATGCATACATTGCTCCATAAGGGTAGGGGTGCTACACATTAACTGTGTTGTATGTGTGTACACATATGCATGGAGTGCAGCACAGCATTATGTCCAATACACTGTGGCCCTGTACGTGACAGGTCTGACTGTTGCAGATACCAAGTGAGACACAATTGTTTTTTTTTTTGTATTGTCCTGCTGTGTACATGGGTGGGATGACAGCAGCTTAACCAGTGTATTGTTCACATACTCCTCACATAACACAGTGGGATGGGTCCTTTACTTTTATTTATACATTATCCATGTGTATGCCTTCCACACATTTCACTTTTGTATGTTGCTGTCTTTTTTTTAAACACCTTTATTGAATTATCACTTGTGACATAGGCAAATTTCCATTTGTACATAAGTAATCGAACTGTATTAACAAATTAACATTAATAAACATTATACTTCACATATATTGCTATGTATCATATAACCTAAGCAACATTACATGCATTATTCAATTCCTCCCCCTTTTTTAAACAAGAAAAATCTTTGTTAAACCATATGTTGCTATCTTACACCTGTTCAACAAGATGACCAAACCTTGCCCAAGTGATTCATGTAACATTGTTTTGTCATATTGTCACATTGGCATATACACTTTGTGTGTGGCATATGCTGGCATATATTGTGCCATGTTGTATCACATTTGTATAAATGCTCTTCATGTTCATTTACCCTCATAATGCATAGACAGTCATTTTTTCATTACTGTATATACAATTGAGGATATATTTTTAATAATAACTGCATGCATTGATTCTCAGTCTAAGTTTATTACAGCATGCACAATAATAATGGCATAGATATTAGTATGTATATATAATGATTTGTATGTATGTATGCTGTTTAGCCTAACTGGTTGATTGGGTCATCGTTTTATGATCAGATAGTACCATGCAATCAGTTTGTTTCTGGAGACAAACTGTTTGCCCTACCAGGACTTCCATACTGGCATTGGACGAAGGTGTGTTTCGCATCTCTAGGAAATTAGGACAATCTTTGATGTGTTCTCAGACTGTGCAGCCTTGTTAAAATCTTTGCACTAGATTATAGGGGCCAGTGGATTTGGGGGCAGAATTGGACTTAGCCACTGGAGAACCTGTTACAGTTCAGTTGTTTGGAATTTGATGCTGTCTTTGACGATGTGGTCTTGTTGGATTTCCTGTAACAGATTACTACACTTGACAGCTTTGGGGCAGTGTTGAACTTGGCATGTGGAAAATCTGTTGCATGGACCTGCATTTTTTTATACATTTTTGAATCTGATGGTCTAAGGGACTTCTACCTGTAATTTGTGTTTGGACTATGGTCTGGACAGCTGGTTAACCAGATAATGAGGTATTGGATTTGTTTTTATTTCATTTATTTGCTGATTATTACTTGACTTGGTTGTTGTAACTTGATTACAGCTTCCTTTTTATTTTCCTAATTTTATTTTTTGGGTTTAGTTAAAACTTAGTATTCTTTACTAAACTTAAACTGATTTACTGTTTTTTGATTGTACAAGACTGGTCTGGATCTTTTTCGTCTCTAAGTTTTTATATGTTTAGTTACTTAATTTTAATTTGTTTATCATGACTATTTTGCATTCCTTGGATTAGCTTCTAGCTTTTCATCCCTTTCCTAAACCTGTGCTTTCTCCTACTGGTAAATTCTATTGTTATAAATTATGTATTAGTAGAAGACACAGGGTAGGGCATTATCATCTCGCAGCTTGTTTTAATTCTTATGCAGGTTCTAATACCATTCTCATAATTATCAGGAGCCGTGACTTAAGTCTTCCTATACCTGCTGCTAGGCAATGTGTTTTAGCGCCTGTGCTATTACACAATACTTATGTTAATAAGTTTCCAACAAGTGCTGTCTACTTCAATGTACAGTCTGTTGTAAGCAAGACAACTTTATCTGATATAATTTTCAATCATAACACAGCTTTTGTTACAGAGACATGGCTTAATGACACTTGTGGCCCTACCATTTCCTCTCTTGTTCCATTTGGGTTTAAGATTTTTCACTATTTTAAACCAACACACACAGAAGGTAGTGTTGCTGTCATCTGTCATGATAATTTGAACTTCAGTCATAACTTGATGGGGTCAAGTAACTCACTTGAATTTGCTTTAGGACATTGTTCATCATTTGGAAGTCTTGTTATATATCGTTCTCCATGTAACTATCAATTATTTCTGCAAGAGCTAGTAGACGTTTACTTACTTCATGTGTTATCTCACCCACACTGGTAAATTGTTGGTAATTTTAATATTAGAACTGACAATCCATCTATTATCTTGCTCAAGAGTTTTTATCTGTTATGAATGGAGTTTGTTTTAAACAGCACACTGATTCATAATCTCACCTTCAAGGACATTTTCTTAATCTCATTCTTTACCTTGAAAATTTCTGTATTTAACATCCTGATCAGCACAGCCACATGGTCTGATCATTCGGTCATCATTACTTCCTGTGTTTTTTGTTTTCCTGGTGTTTCTTTAGTTTCATGTCAAAAGACCTCTGCTATCTCTAATGATTCTTTTCTTTCTGTTATTCACACATTTCTGATATCTTTGTCTGATGACTTGTACCAGTTCACTACTCTTTGTTAGTGTCTTCTCTTGCTTTATTTGCCCGAGCTCAGGTCCATCTAGTAAATGTGGCTCCATGAGAACCTTGGTTAAATCCTTCTCTTGCAGCATTAAGAAAGGTCAGTTACAGATTTGAGCATCAGTGGCTTCGGACAGGTACCTTAAAGTTCAAACTTACTCTTGATAACGACTTCTCCCATTATCACTTGGATGTCAAAAATGCTAAATCAACCTATTTTTTAAAACAAGTCTCACAGGCTACAAATCATCCAGCTGTTTTTTTTCAAATTGCTGGATCACCTTTCCAATCCTGACAGTGTAGACACCAGGTGCTCTTTGCCTGTTAAAAAATGAGAATTGGCTGCCCACTATTTCTCCACAAAAAAATCTACTATATAAACCTTATTATATCTTCTTTTTTGTCATCTTTTATTCTAGTCAAAGGGAGGCCTCCATCTTGTACATCTGGTAAGAGTTCATTATTCCTGACATTGATAGCCTGAACAGGTTGATCTCCAGTACACATAGTGCTACCTGTTCTTTAGACCTGCGTCTCTCTTGGTTTGTGGTGGCATCTTTTGAGGTCATTGGTCCATTAATTCATGAGATCATCACTACCTCCATTAGGCTTGGTGTATTTCTTACATGTTTGAAAGAGGTACTGGCAACCCAATCTTTAACAAGGCTGGACTGGATTCTTATGACCTCAACATCTATCGTTCTGTCTGTAAACTCCTCTTTTTGGGTAAGGTTCATGAGAAAGTCATCTATCTTCTCCTGGAGGCATTTTTATCTGATCAGGCCATCTTAGATCTATTTCAGTCTGATTTTAGGGCAATACATAGCACTGAGACTGCTCTCACTAGAGTATTTAGTGATCACAAGATGATTGGAAGAGACCATCATAACTATTCTGTGTTGCTCCTTCTGGATCTCTTGTTGGCATTTGACTTAATGAACCACTCAATTCTTTTAGATAGACTACAGCTTTATTGTGCCCTCTCCAGTATTGTCCTAAATTGGTTTATCTCTTACCTGACAGATTGTACCCAGATGGTTGTCTCTGGTGTGAATTCCTCCCTGTCTGCTTACCCTCTAGATTGCAGGGTTCCACAGTGCTCTATTCTTGGACTGCTATTACTTACTATCTACCTTATGCTACTAGGATGCATCTTTCACTTAAGATGTATGCAATATCGCTCAATACTTCTAAATTAATAGCTATGAGTATATATGCTACCCTGAGGAGCTCTTCCATTTTTAACACCTGACATTCAGTTTCATGAAAATGAACTGAATTTTGTATCTAAGCTGCATAATCTTGGTGTAGTTCTTGATGACTGGCTGACGCTCAAGGACCATGTCTTAGTGGTTGACAACTCATCCTATTTCCATCTTCAGAATATCTCTTTGATCAAGCATCTTATTCCTAACAATGACCTTCCTACTGTCCTTCATGCTCTGATTTCTTCATATACAGATTACTGTGATTCTCTACTTGTGGGTCTTTCTGACTCTGCATGCACATGTTTGAAACTTATCCAAAATTCTGCTGCCTACCTACTATGTGGTATTCCAAGACATCATAATATTATGGCAGTTTTGCACACTTTACACTGGCTTACAGTCAGATACCACATCATGTACAAGATTCGTCTTATGGCTTATCTTGCCCTTCATAATCTTGGGCCACCATATTTGAAGGACTTTTTACATACTTATATTCCTCTTGTCCACTTTGTTCCAGCTCACAAAATCTTTTCCCTGTTCCATTTGTAACTTGGAGCATCCGGTTTTCGTTTCTTTTGTTGCAAAGGACCTCTGCTATAGAACTATCTTTCAGGCTGGCTTCATGACATACTTATAATTGTAAGTTTCAAAAGTGTTAAAACATATTTGTTTGCTGTTTTTTTTTTTTTATGATTTGAAAGCTTATTTTGTTGTGTTTGTTTACTGTTTTGATATGTACAGTGCTTGGGTTCAAGCACTTAAGTAAACTTGAATTTGAAAATGAACTTGAACACAGAAATGGCATAAGACTGATATGAAAAAAACGTCCTTATACACCACCAGTAAAGAATCACAATCTGTTTAATCAATAGTTTTTGGCAGAACATGGGAATCAACAAAGCAAGTACTGTCAATTCCTACTTTGTCAAAACACTGTTCTACTAAATGTAGTTTTGCCAAGTGACGCAGTAGGATTCCTCCACAATTCTAAAAGCTAATTTATTAAAAAATCCCTTAACATTGAACATATCAGTGAAAGACAAACTAATACCAGATCATACGTACAATAGAAGGTATTAAAAGAATTGAGAGAGAAAGGTTTGGACTATCTTCAGGAAGCAAGAACATCTGATGAATCCTGAGCACTATGTGCCATTCAATATAATGGGGCAAGGAAACTGCGCCTCCAGGGAATACACCTATGAATCACAGTAATCCTTTGTAGCATGCTGAACATAGCATGTCACTGCATTATTTTCATTATGTTTGGTACACCATGGTAATTCCTTGTGAAAATAGTGAACATAATGCAATTACACATATGTGCACTATGCTCATGAATCACTGGTCTGCCTTTTCAGTATGGAAATACATTCCATGGGGTCATAGAACTTTTTAAACTCTAATATCAACAACTTATTTACATCATTCAGTACCAGCCACAGAATGGAAGAACTTAGAAAATATCTTCGCCAGCAAATGCATTTTTGATGCCAAATCACATGCCATTCAAATTGTTACAGAAACTTAAAATGCCTTCTGTATACTTCTAAACTGCTGAATGTGTGTGTGTGTGTGTGTGTGTGTGTGTGTGTGTGTGTGTGTGTGTGTGTGTGTGTGTGTGTGTGTGTGTGTGTGTGTGTGTGTGTGCGCATGTGTGTGTGTATGTGTGTGAGAGAGAGAGAAACAGAGAGAATTAGATGGTCTTAACAGATGACACACTGGAATACTGGATCTCTATAGAAGGTGTACATTCATTAAAGACTGTTCAGCTCTTGCGTTGCAGATCCAAAAAAAAAATGTTACTGTTTGCTGTGTTTTACCAGCATTGTTGACTGTAATTCATCAAAAAATCATAGTATGCATGCTGGCGGTGCTTGGGTCATTACCCTGTGATAATGAGGGCGTCTGGTACTGTGCAGGCTCCCATTGATGGGAGCTTGCCAGAATCAATGTATAGGGATGGGACATGGTAGGACAAGGTAGTGTGTGGAGTAGCAGGTTTGCTTGGACCATGGGGGATTCTGGTGTTTTTCTGTGCTATAATGCTGCTCAGCACTATATTCCAAACAGCATATTGGCAGGAGAGAAGGATCACTGCAATACCTAGGGAGGCACCATATTGCTGTCCACCATTCTTGACCTTCAGCTTAATATTGCTGGAACAAGCTAGGACTGCACAGGTCTTATCTTGTCGAAGATTGAGGAGGTGAGTCCATTATCTTAGAAGGTAGGTGGTAACTGCATAATGGAGTAGAATTGCACAAAGCTTCTTGTACAGTCTTACTGAATTCCACTACAGTGTATATGAATCAGAAAGAGATTCGTACAATTCTCTGGTACACAAAGGCCTATGCAGTAACACTTCAATTTTATGAATAGAGTTAAGAGATATTAAACATCAGTTTAATTAACTTTTCTGTGTTATTATAGAAAAAATCAGAATGCTACGGCCAAGTAATAATTTAGTTCTGTTAATATTTGTACTGTCTTGTGCAACAAAAATGGCAGATGCAATTTATGTTCATGTCAAGATTTGAATGTGTCAGTTTCTTGCAGTGATGATACATTAAGCATTTCCACCAATCCAAGCTTGTTTAGATCTGCGTAGAAACATAGTAGGTAATGCAATTAACTTACAGGTATGATTTGTATAATAAGATAAGAATTTAAATATTAAACTTCTCCATCACATAAATTATAATGCAGGAAGCCCTTTGAGAGGCCTCTTGGCTGCTTCAAATGTTTTTCCATCATGATGGCTTTGATAATATCCAGCGACCTCTATGTTCATCCTGCAAACAACAACAACAACAAAAGCAAGTAAACATAAAATGCAAAGTCAGCTAAATGAAACATAAGAATCTTATTGATTTAAAATGGGCTTAAAAATTCTGTCTGAGAACATATTTCTTTCTTAATGGAAAAAGAACAGGGAAAACACTGGGAGACATTCCTTGACCAGTTGGGCCGCTCTGCTACTGTATGCTATAACTACTTATCTAATCATCGGAAACAGCCATGGGGCCTCTCAAAAGGCTTTCTTCATTACATGAAGAAGAAGATTAATATTTGAATTCAAATCTTAGACCGAGATTCACATAGGTAGGTCTGCCTTTGAGTAAAGTGTCTAGCACAGGTAGATTATATGTTTGCAGAAAATATATTTCAGAGAGAACTTTATTTGCAATTAGAAAAATCTCATTATTAAATAATTTGAATGTCTCTGAATCACTCCCTTTTACCATTGTGTAAAAATCACTCTGTGCTGTTAATTACCTCTGGTGGCCCATAAGTCACATTGACACACACACACACACACACACACACACACACACACACACACACACACACACACACACACACACACAAAATCAGAAATTCATGCAAGCACACACACATATATACATACAGTATACCCAAACACATATGCAAACACACACTCACAGGTATTTCCACCCCCAGACAGACCTGCACTCAACAAAATCTCCCACACACTTGATCATACTCCTGGACACTAAGAAACATTCATCCACATTTACACATGAACACCCACACACACACATGAAATCTCCATACCCACTGCAGCCCCCTACACACACACACACACACACACACACACACACACACACACACACACACACACACACACACACACACACACATATACTCACTCACAGGTATTTCCAACCTCAGACAGACCTGCACTCAACATCAAACTTGAAAAAATAAATAAATATAATGAAAGATAACCCTCTCTTTAGAGAAGTTAAGGAGAGATGGGAATGGCTGAATTAGTTTGAATTATTTGGGGGACAGCATTACTTACATTTTCTAGCTTAACAATATAAAAATGGGAGAAGAGAAATAATATGTCTGTTTAGGGTTGATGGATATTTAAGTTAATAGATCCCCAAAGATTAATTGAATTATGAGAGGCATAATAAATATATCTGATTTCATTGCATTATGCCGATTTGTGTTTAAATGTTCAGTTTGCCCAATCCATTCTAGTTATCCACTATACTCTTTATAATTAGCCAGTAATTCAGCAGAACCAATGGGAAGAGTGTTTTTTATACTTAAGGTACAAATAGCCTCCATGATAAAAAGTACCCACATTGTGTGGGGTATACCAATTTTAACTTTGCAATGCAAAGGCCCTCAAAGGTAATCAGTCTTTTCTCTGAGAATGGAAACCTTACAGTAGTGAACTTCAGTATTGGCTATTTTCCTGCCCTAATTCTGGAGGTTAAGGACTGTGTTTATTTAGGTATTAGACTATGAGTGGTATTCATAAATGTTTGCTGTACCCCTGCACTGCACAAACACAGAGTCCATGCATCCTAGGGTGATAAATCTGATTAGAGATATATGCGTGCTATGAATGGCAATGTTGAGCAGTTTTCACTGCTCACTTGTGAAAAATTGTTCAATTTATTTATTTATTTAGTTATTTATGTATGTATGTATGTATGTATGTATGTATGTATGTTACATTTGTTAACCAGGGAATTTCATCTGGGCACAAAGGCCTCTTTTCCACGGGGTCCCAAGGAGAAAAGCTACAGTACGCAAAGTACAATCAACATTGTTTAAGTTATATCAACAATGTCAGGCAGAATGCAATTAAAATTAATTTTACAATGTCAAAATATACAAAACTTTTATAATGTCAAAATATATAACATAGTAAGGCTTCTTATACTAACTGTACTTTATACAGATATAGTTAAATAAATAACTACGCACTAGGAAAGATGTTACAATACAGAATACTGAGTTATTTACAAATGGTAGATTGGAAAAAGGTGATTTAATGTAGAGGTATAAATTAAATTAGTATTTAAAGAGTTAAGAGAGGCAGAAGTAGAAGGTGGTTGAAGCGAGAGTACTAGTTGATAACAGAGTAGAGGAAAGCACAGTTATAGTAGAAGGGAAGGAAAAAAGCAGAGATGTTAGACTTAGCCTGCAGATGTATAGCTACAGAGCCAGGATGTTGAGAGGTGTTTTCTTAAACGTGTTTTGAACGTTGTTGGTTTTCAAGAAGCATGAGAGCACAGGGAACAGCATTCCAGAGGGTAGCTACAGACTTTGAGTATAAATATTTTCCTGATGCATTATGGGCTTTAGTGACAGTGAGGAGGAGTTTGTCTTTAGAGTGAAGAGCTTTGGTAGGGTGGCAGTGTTGAAGAATGCCTTTTAGTGTCAGACATTTGTCAGGGTAGCATATTCAAGTATGAGATAGACGTAGCTGACTATAGTGGAGATGATGTGGGAGTTCAGTCCAATTTAGTTGTTTAAGGGCAGAACATTGATGAGTTCTAAAGGGAGTGATTTGCAGCAAAGTGAGCTATTTTTATTGTAGCATCGCTCCAACTTTGTATGGACATTTGTAGTTTAGAAAGAGTGGGGAGGCATAAAGCAGGTTAGGTAGGAAGTAGTCTGGTTTTAACTATGATTTCTCTGGTTCTTTCTCTTAGGAAGGGTTTTGTTCTACATAACAGGCTTAGTTTTTGATGCCTTTTTTTCCTTAATAACAGTTTGGAAGTGTAGGCTAAATTTCAAGTTGTCATCAATGGTGACTCAAGAGTTTTTTTTGTTTTGGACCCTGTTCAATAAAGGTATTATTTAACGAAGTGATTTTGACAAGAGTTTTACTTTGGGAGAATGTTTTAGGGGTGGAAAGAAATATTTTTTTGGGGGGGGGGTTCTGTGAATGTAAAAGTTTCTTGATTAATTTACTGAAGTTTTTGTAGGTTAGAGACTGTGCAGATGAGTGTGGAGTCATCTGCATATTGTACAACAGTGACATGCCTGGAACCAGTGTGCAGATTATTTATAAATACGTCAAACAGGAGGGGCTCAAGTATGGAACCCTGTGGCACTCCGCATTATTGCTGACATTTGACTGCTTGGAATATATCTGTTAAGTAGATGTTAAGCCAGGAGAGGGAGGAGGGGTAGTGACCTAAGGAGTACAATTTTAGTAATAATTTATGGTGAGAGATGGTGTTGAACATTTTGAACAGTTCCAGGAATAAGGAAGGTACTAGGTTTCTGATATTTTTGTTTTTAATTAATGGTATCAGCAAAGTGAATTAGAGCAGTGCTGGTGCTATGGCTGGGACAAAAACCATATTGTGTTAGGAAGAGAAGATTGCTTGTGGATATACTTTTCTAATTTTTGTAGATAATGGTGATAGGATGGCTATTGGTCTGAAGTTGGAGTTGTCAGCAGAGGGTCCTCCTTTATGAAGTGGAAGTATGTATGCCTTCTTCCAAATGACTGGGACTTAAGATTTTAGAATGTATCTATTAGTACAGATATTGGATATGACAGCGTTTCAGTTGCAGTTTTTAGGAATTCAGAAGAAAGGTTCTTGGCAGCAGAGCCTGTAGGTTTTCATTTTAGGAGACATTTCTTATGGTGGAGGTAGGAACAGATATGAGTGAGAAGTGAGATTCCTTAGGGTTTTGTTGGTAGGGGGTTGCTCTGATGGTATGTTTGTCTTCAATAAGTGAGACTATAGCTTGATGGAAGTATTTGCTAAAGTTATTAGAGACTGTTGATAAAGTGTCTTCTAGGAAGGAGTGTGTTGTCAACATTAGCCTGGATTTAGTAGATTTTGCACTGATGATCATAATATTTACGATTATTTTGTTGTGCCTGCTGTTAGCTAAAGTCATAGAGTTTTTTTTTTTTTAATCAAGCCTTATACTGCGTTTGATTTTATTTCTTATTTGTCTGTAGTGTAGATGTTTTTCCTGGAATTTGCTGGTGTGCCATGCTTTCTATGCCTTGCCTCTAAGCACCCTTAATTGCCTACTGTTTTTAGATAGCCAAGTTGCTGGATTGAATTTAACTCCTTTTCTCCTGATGGGAACCAGGTTATTTAGTATGTTGGTAAAGGTTTTGTTAAATTCAAATGTAGCTTAATCTAAGAGAAGATTTTTTAGCATATTACAGTTGTATTGCTTGAGAGTGGAGATGAAACTGTCTACATTAAAATTAGATAGGTTACACACATTCTTGTATGTATGATGTTTTACTGGATTGCATACAAGCCTATTAAGAAAACAGTGTGTATATATATATATATATATATATATATATATATATATATATATATATATATATATATATATATATATATATATATATATATATATATATATATTGCTTGGTTTAGTTGACAGAGTCCCGTCTAGAGTTGAGACCTTAGAGGAGGGCGTATTATATCTTGCTGGTGTCTTGATGAGCTGAAGGAAACAATACAGGTTAATACTGGTAGTGTAGGCATCAGATAAAAGTTGGGCCCAGTCTATGTTAATGTCCCCAAAGATGATGGCTACTTGAGATATATTGGGAGACTCCCAGGATAGTAGTTCTCTGTTGTGCTATTGTTATTTCCAGGGAAATATATAATATTATGATACATATGGTCCTATAAAAGTTTGGCTTGTGTAAGGCAATAAGGATCTCTTTATTATTGAATGAGGGATATTTTGCCTGATAAAGAGATATTTTAGGTGTTTTGGGTATATAACAGCAACCCCACCTGCTTTTTTGGATATGTGGTCTGCTTGAAGGAGACTATATCCTGGTGGGAGGATTTCAATGTCTTAGATTTCAGGTTTTAGCCACGTTTCTGTGATATTGAGGATGTGAGAGTTGTAATGAGATATAAAAACATGCCATTCAGTTACTTGTTACAGATGCTTCTAAGGTTATTGTTTACAAATTGTAGACTTGTTTTACTCAAGTTGCAGGAGTGACGTGTTACACTATTAATGATTGTGTGGGCCCATTATGAGAGAGGCTGCTGTGACTGGAACTGGGTTTAGGTGAATGCCACCACATAGCTGCAGACTGAGAAGAAATTGATGGAATATATAGTGCCACTCAGTTTTAAATTTGTTCTTTGTGACTAATTTGAGAGATGGCTTAGTTACTTTGATACATATTTGTTTGAAAAATTGATATAAAGATTGTGGGCTATATGGACTGAAATATGTGAGTAATTGCCATTGAGAGCAAATGGACTGAGCATTTGACATAAGACAGGTATTGAGAGGTGTATGATAGTTGGTTATGTATGCTAAAAAAGAAGAGGGAAGTGAATTGTAGTACTTCGAATAACATGCTAATTATGTGAGTGAGCCATAGAGTAGTAGGCTCAAGCAATCAGATACTTAGTAGAATGTTATTACTTGCCCCTTAGATTGTTTTCCACCAAAAACAAACAAGGTAGAATGTTTATGTGTACAGAGACAAGGTATTTTAACTACTTGAGGTTTGTCACAACATTTAATTTTATTGTAACGGACTTGATTTCTTTTCTCCAGGGAAATTTTGAATGCTAAGGTGTTAATTTAGCTTCAGCTTTAGCAATATAAGACCTGTGGGTGCGGAAGCCACTGATGCCGAAATAAGGGAAAACAAGATATTTCAGCAGTTTAATTTGCTTCTCAGAAACTGTGTTACACCTCCCTTTCTACTATAACTCTGTTCACCTCTACTCTGGTTTTATCTGAAGGTATTTCTCCTTTTTTGCTTTATAACTGGAGTGAAGTTCAGCTGTATAAGTTCCCTTAGCTGTGAGATTGTTTTACATTTCTAGCAGGAATCATCTGGAATACTGTATGCTTAGTACAATTGCTTTTAACTGGCGATATTTTGCCTTTTGTGCTTTTACAACTGTACTGTAGTGAACCTTAACTGTAGAAGTAATCCTGGCAGTGAGATTGTTTTACTTTTGCAGAAGTAATCATCAGTGATACTATGGCTTGGTACAACTGGTTTTAACGGAAGTTATTTCTCCATTTGTTTTACAAATGAAGTGAAATTCAGCTGTAGAAATTCCTTTGGCGGGAAGATTGCCTTACTTTTGCAGCAGTAATCATCAGGGGTACTATGTGGTCAGGCAATTGCTTTTAACTGAAGGTATTTCTCTTTTTCTGCTTTTACAACTGGAGTGAAATTCAGCTGTAGAAGATCTCTTGGCAGTGAGATTGTCTTACTTTTGCAGCAGGGATACTATGCGATCACTACAATTGGTTTTAATTCTGTAGACTTACTATAGCGAGAAGCAGCTGGAGACATGATTTCACTTGGGTCATGGAGTAGAAAAGTGATATTGTGCTAATCTATGTATCTCATGTGCTGGTCTGAAGAGCATATCAACATGGTATGTCTCATGGATATAGAGACATAATCATAGGTGAGGACCCACTCTGTTACGTACCACACCAGCAATGAGAAGTGCTTGCTTATAGTAGAACTAGTTATTTATCAGGCACTTATTTATCCACTTAGATCAGTAACTTATGGATATAGAAAAGGTAGTTATAAGGCATGTACAAGACAGTAGAAAAGGGGCAGACAGGACACAGAGGGGAACACAAGATGAACACATAAGATAGATTGTACTGTGGAACTGATAAGGCAGGTCCTTTCGTGCAGATAGAACTCCTTTTGATATAAAGAAAGAAAGGATGATCAGTATGTATGGTAAACAAAGAGAAAAATGGGTACAGAGAGGGCACTGAACAGTTTACTGGGAGAAACAGTATAAAGTATAAGGGGTAGTGTGCACATGAGAGTGGAGTGAACAGTGAAGGACACATGCATATACAGTGTTGACAAATATTGATGGTAAGTACCAGACTATGCATAAGTTATGTGAGATGACACAGTAGGAATGGGGTGCTAGGTGGTAAATGGGGTGTGTTGCTAGCTTCAGGGGGTACCAGTCTGCCAACAGGACACTCAGTATGGCTGGATCATCAGTCCACAGGTTGCTGCACCACAAGCTGAACCATTTGCAGAAGCTGTGGCAGAAACATAGCAGGTTCTACCAAATGTATCTGAATAACAGCATATGTGGAATCTCTGCCTTGTGATGGATCAGAACTGAATGCTTGATAGGGCTATCACCCTCCTTAGTGAGGCAGCCACAGCATCATAACTGGACTTAGCCTTAATCTTAATGTTGGCTGGCTATTTCAAAACTCTCTGAGCCACAGGTAGCTCTTCTGAATGACCTGCAAAGTGGAAACACAAAGTAAAAGTTGGACTATGTGTGATATACCATACAATTTAAATTGAATACAATATTGTCTGATGCATCTATGCATCATATCCACAATTTTATTTTATTTTTATGTATGTATATACTACCTAGGATAGATCACTGTTCCAAATGGGCCATTTTCAGGTCCATACTAGGGTAAAATAACAAAATTGTTGAAAATACAATAAACATACACTGATGAGACATAGTATAAAATCTGAACAGCTGACCCTGTTGATGTGATGCACCTGTTGTTCTAAAACCTAAAGGTATACACTATATATGTTACTGATGAAGTTATGCACTTGGCATGAGAAAATTTGTGAAAATAAACAAATACAACATATTTATGGGGCCTCATCTTAAACCTCTGCTTCCCACTTTGGCAGATGGTCAGGCAGCCAATGCTTAAGGTCATTATACTGATGTTTGCACTGTCATCTGGCCCATAGTATGCCTGTTGTATGAGAGAATGCAGGTCTTGTCAAGCATCAACCCTCTTGAACAGCCCATAATAAGGACCAAGTAGCCTGTCCTTGTACTCTTTTGGCATAAATAATTAAATTATCTTGGTTTATTTCAAACACCATGAGAGATCCTAGCTGGGGCCTTTCTGAATTACCATTGTCCTCTTTGATACCAGTATCTGGTGTTCCTGTGTTGTGTAGGGCAGAACCTGACACAGGTATGTGATGTGGCTGACTGCATTGTTTATTCAAGATCATGCTGATAAGCATAGCACAGACAGTGAAGAGTTTTATGATTATATCAGGTAAGTATTACAGTACCCCTTCAGGTGTGTCAAGGCACTGGTAGTATGTCCTGATTTCACTAAAGGTGCATTCAGTCTTATTCTGTGTCTTGAAATGTTTGGTACTATATGATGTTTTCGGCCTTCAGATAAGAGTCAGCATCTAATACTCCAGGAAGTATCCATAATCACCTGCAGCACATACCACTCTGGGAAGTATCCAGAATCATCTGCAGCACAAAATAAATCATTTTAGAAGGAAGACAGAACACATGCACATTTTAACTGTACACCTTTCTTTGCTCAGTAAGCCTGTACTTTTCAACCAAATGGCCCTGTGCAGTAACTACACATTGGACAGAACATCTGAGGTCAGATGTGCTAAAATTTAGGAGTATCATACAATGTCAGGGTGATGTGCATATGTGTACACACACACACACACACACACACACACACACACACACACACACACACACACACACACACACACACACACACACACACACACACACACACACACACACACACACACACACACACACACTAATCTTCAGTGCATTGCATTACACCTAACAGTTAGGGAATGACAGCCCATCCTGCTGACAAACATGCCTGAATGGTGTCTAGGTGAGATCCATGTGTGACATGAGTGATGGTCCCTCAAGGAGGATTGTGATATTATAGAAGCCACAGATAGTGGTGCCACTTTCTGATGAAGTCCTGGTGAGACAGATATACTCTTCCACTTGTGGAAGCAATATGTCAATTAACTTAAGTATTTGAGAGGCAGATGCCTGCTGTACACCTAACATATCACAGTCTGTCACAAAAAGGTCACAGTAGCTACAATAGTCCATGAAACACTTAGCTGAGTTTCTACATGGGCTGGGCACACCATGTATTCTGCAAGGTTCAGAAAGTTATAATGTTCTAATGTACTTGTTCAAGCAGATTTGTCACTATAAAGGTCATCATATTGTCTGCATGTAGTCAGTGTCCAGGTTATAGACTTGGTTCTCAGTTCAGTTGCCAAGTACAGGCTTGAAATTATTTAATCTATTCAATCATCTAATGCTCAGAGTTAAACGATTCTATGCTATAGCATTTCTAATGTTAAAAGAATTTATTTTAAGATTAGCATTTGAGTACTGAATTTCCATTATACTATTATTGTTCAAAGTAGAGTACATATTACACATAAAAGCAATATCTAAGGTGCTAAATAAAGAGTAATCTTTTTAATTGTATTATGCATTATTTATTTACATTTGTTTACCAGGAAATTCCAACTGGAAACAGGTTTTTCAGTGGAGGCCCAGGAAGAAAAGCTCCACAGAACAATAAATGAGCAGCAGAGTACATGAAGAACAATTGAATATACATACAATACCAAATAATACATACTGCAGCAAACATTAGCTATACATACAACATGAAACATAGTAATGAACATATATACCAACATCTAGCTAAAGACTAGGAATTAAGGTAGGATGTATATACAGATAGTACTAAGTTCAAACAGATACTGTTCTAAACTCATATACCTAAATCTTATATACAGATATTGCACTAAACTCAAGCAGCTATAACGCAAAAGCTTCACACAAAGGTGGAACAAGCTACAAGGGCTAATGGGATGGAAGGGGAAGATAGAGCTGTAAGAGAGGAGACTGAGTGAGTAGTATATGTGGTAGTGAGAGGAAGTTAGGTGTAAGTCAATTAGATATGTATTTGGAGTTGAGATGAAGTCAGGTAGTTAAGCATGTTATAACAGGTCTCAGAGATTGTGTGAGGAGGGAAGGGGAGGGTAAAGGGTGAGCCAGACCCTGCACATGAAGAAATACAAAGATCAGATTGCATGAGGCAGGGTCGCTAGGGGAGGAGAAATGGAAGGGGAGGTAAAAGAAGGGTTGCTAGTCAGAATAGATGCATGGGCATTGTGAAGATATGTGAAGGCTGCCAGCCTAGCTAGATAGAATTTTGCAGATAATTCTGTCATTTATAAATAGTAATATGAGCCACAGGCTTTTTCTCTTAAATGTGAAAAGACTGTATTGGATGTTGAACTGCAAAAATGTAACAACAGTGCACTCTGCTGTAAAAAGCTGATAAGTCAAGCATTTTATGACTGTGTTGATCTCAGGGCTCAGAGCTGTGGTGTCTAAACCAGCAGATTCATTCTATTGTTTGGATACTAGTTAATTGCTAGATTTTACATATATAATGTCTTTAATTGCTGTAGTTTCCTGACCAGGTGCAAGCTTACTAAGAAATGTTAATGTAGAGTTTCTGTTAGCCTGTGAAACCAGAGAATTGTTAAGAATGATGTAATCTAAAATGAGTCAGCATGATGTATTATCAGTTTAAAAGACTTTCTCAGAGACAGAAAGAGAGCATTTGGCATTTGTCTTGAGAACATCCAACTCACCAGTACTCTGTCTTTGCTCTGTAAGTAAGTAGGATCTTAAACTTTAGTGTTTCTCTTAGAAATAGCTAGGAAATAGGAAGATTAGACTAGTTGTTTTCTGAAGTGATGTCAGAACTATTCTACTGTATTATTTTAAGCATTTTCCTGTGATCTCAACTCTTGACTAGCACTGTGCAGTAGGAAGTATTGTCTTCTGTTTTTATTATTTATTATTTATTATTAAATATGTTTAAACCTTTCAACTGTGACTGTTTTGTGTAGTGATAATTTAAGCTCTAGAGTACATTGTATGTATATAGTGATACTGGCCAAGCCACTTCAATAAGCCTGAAAAAGTTCTGGTCACACTTATTAATTGGATAATAATATTGCACAGTTATAATTGGATACCCTTTGATAAGGGCCTTATTAGTAGCTGATATTAGTGGTTGGTGGTAAGTGGTACTACTGTATAGTCAGGGCAGAAGGGGCATAGCTGGAGAACCTGTGCCAGCCTTTCCCAGGTGTCTCTGTATGTTTGTATATAATGCATAGGGTCTATATTGCAACATCGAATGCTTAAAACAGCGAACAATGTTACAATGTTGAATCCGAAGAACAGCAATTTCTTTCCTAGGGAAAGAAATCACTGATCCAACCCCCTCAAAAAAAAAAAAAACACATTACACACTTCCAAACACATACACACATACCCAATCCTAATTATACCCCCCCAAAAAAACTGTAAATAACTAAATACACATATGCACATAACCCAAACATACATTTAAGGAAAAAATAAATATCATTTTAAACCATATGCACTTACCTTAACCTGCACCCTAACCCTAAGGTCAGTAACTCTCGCACATTCACATAAACAGCTCCAAACACATACACACTTACCTTAACCCTAACTCTACCCCCCAAAACAAAAGTAAACAACTGAAAACACATACACACAGAACTCAACCATACATTTAACATAAAATATACAACAGTAAACGCTTTCATACATATTCACTTACCTTAACCTGCACCCTAACCCTAAGGTCAGTAACTGTTGCACAATCATGCTCGGGAGCTATACCAGACAAGGGACCGCACTACACTTCAGAACACGGCAAAGCAACAAAGCGGTAAAGTGACTTCTTTCCCAGGGAAAAATTTCGCTGAACAGCCACTTCACTGTTTTGCCTGTTCGTTCTACATGTGTTGACGAAAACGCATTTGACATAATGCGTTTTCATTGAACTCATAGGAACCCAACGCATATCTCAAAGTGTGTGTGTGTCAGCTACTTGGGCAGGGACACAAACCACTGGTTGGACAGAGAGGGTGCTGGAAGTTTTAGCTTGACGACTAGGCTGAGATCTGGACCCTATAGCTGTGCCAGTGGGGAGTTTTATTGGGGATCTGGAGAGAAAGGGAGAAACCAGCATCAGACTGACTGTAAACTCTGTGTGCTCTTTAAGGAAATTGTACTTTACTGTGTGTGTGTATTTGTCATCCTTCCCAGTATGGATGCCCCTCAATGGTGCTAGTGGTAAGGTTGAGACTCCTTGATTGCTGAGCCAATGCACAGGCTTCATATATTAATTGGTGGCAGTTGTGGGATATCCAGCCCACATATTAATTGGTTGGCAATTGGCTTGTAGTGGTGTGGATAGTGAATTCCTGTAGCTTGTGTACAGTGATCACTGAGGGTGTGTTTGTACTCTAAATCAGCCACGCAGTGAATATTCAGAGTTGAGATCACAATTGTTTTATTTCTTTTGTTAGCTTAGTTAGTCAGGGAGAACAAGCAAGCACGTCAGTAGAGGAGTATGGCAAGCTGTCAAGGAGCCAGTTGGTTGAGATGTGCCAGGCTAAGGGACTGGTGCATGGAAACCTGACTAAGGCAGACATGATTACAGCTTTTGTCACAGCTGTATCAGAAAACAGCAATCAGGAGGGTGATCAGACTGGCCGTGGAGATCTACAACACTCAGAGAATGGACAGCTCAACCTTTCTGCAGAGGACTTATGTCTTCTGAGAATTTATATGCATTTCCATATGTAGTGATATGCCTAGTCAAGAAATTAGTGTCAATATTTCTTCTTATTTCTGAACGCACATAAATTCTCTTTTAGGGTGATAGAGTATGTAAGGATATACGAGGGGGAGATCTTACCAATAAGCTTGAGATGAAGGAATATCAGCTGATAATATGCCTTTTTGCTGATGTATTACCAGGTTTAAACTAGACTGTTTCTTTAAAACCTGTACTAAGGTATAAACAAATGTGTTTAAAATAGAGTTCTGTGCTTCTGCAACTATTGTTTTTAACTAGGATTGATTGTTTAATTGAATAATTAATGGCTGTATGATTTTTAATAGTATATAAAAATGGTTAGTATTTGTTAGTATTTTATACACTGATGAAGGGTTTGTTTGACCTGAAAGCTTTGTTTTATTAAACACTTGTTCAGTATCAGTGTTGCTTGGTTTGTTTCATGCTGCTTCTAGCCATAGCCCATCATATTCCCTTAGCAGGTCATATGGGCATAAAACATACAAAGAGACATATTATGCAGAACTTTTATTGACCTGGAACTTCCAGAGATGTAACAGAGTACTGCAGGACCTGTGAACAGTGCCAAAAGGTAGGCAAGGCAGGAGACAAGGTGAGAACTCCTTTGATGCCTTTGCCTGTGATTGAGGAGCCATTTCAGAGGGTGGCTATGGATATCGTGTGGCCTCTAAGTACCCCAAGTTATACAGGGAAAAAGTATAGCCTAGTGGTAGTAGATTATGCTACAAGATACCCTGAAGCAGTGGCTTTGTCCTCCAGTGAGGCAGAAAAGGTGGCAAATGCTTTGTTAGAGATTTTCAGCAGGGTAGGTTTCCCAAAAAAAATACTGACTGACAGAGATGTCAATTTCATGTCAGACCTGCTGGCTTGTCTGTGGAAGTATGGTGGGTTGAAACACCGGAAAACCACCCCCTACCATCCCCAGACTAATGGTGTTGTTGAGAGGTTAAACTCTACAATCAAGTCCATGCTACAGACATTTGCAGACCAGCTTAAGAGGTAGTGGGACAAATATTTGCCCCATTTGTTGTTTGCTTGCAGAGATCTTCCCCAGGAATCCACAGGTTTTTCACCCTTTGTTTTGCTGTATGGGCAGAGGGTGAGGGGAACTCTAGATTAAATTTGTGATGAGTGGGAAGGTGAGTGTGAATCTCACAAGGAGTCTGTTGTGTCATATGTCCTAAAGCTCATGACAAAAATCAGGGAACTCATGGGCTTGGCCCAGGAAAACCTGGCAGAAGCCCAACAACAGAAAAAGGTCTTGTATGACCGGAATGCTCAAGCTGGAGAGTATGCTGTAGGGCAGCATGTAATGGTTCTCATCCCTGTCAGACACAACAAGCTGCAAGCAGCTTGGGAGGGACCCTACAAGGTGGTAAGAAAGGTAAGTGATGTTAACTACATAGTGAAACTGCTTGGCAGAAGGCAGGGGCACAAATTGTACCATGTTAACATGATGAAACCTTATCATGATAAGGAGGCCCTTGTGCTGAGTATTTGCAATGGATTGCAGGAGAAGTCTGAGGAAGGTGTGGTAACTGATCTCCTCAGTGAGGCTTGGACTGACACCTCAGTAGAAGGGGTAGCAATGTCCCAGCAGCTATCTCCTACCCAGGTTAGAGAAATGTGAGCAGTGTTACAGGAATTTGGGGATGTGTTCACTGGGAAACCGGAGTGCACCCACCTGGTGCAGCACCAGGTGGATACAAGACCCCAAAGGCCTATTAAGCAGGCCCCTTATAGGGTGCCTGAGAGAGTCAAACAGACTCTGAGGGAGGAGATACAGGAGATGTTGGAACTAGGGGTAATTCAAGAGTCCAACAGTCCCTGGGCCTCCCCAGTGGTGCTGCTGATGCCAAAGAAGGATGGCAGCACCAGGTTCTGTGTGGACTACAGGAAATCAAATAGTCACACAGAGTCAGATGCTTACCCCATGCCTAGGACAGATGAGGCCCTAGAGCAGCTGGGTGGGGCTAAGTATCTTACAACCATTGATCTTACCAAGGGTTACTGGCAGGTGCCCTTGACTCCCAGAGAGAAGTCAGCCTTTGTGACTCTTTTTGGCTTGTATGAGTTTACAAAGATGGCCTTTGGGATGAAAAATGCCCCAGCAACTTTTCAGAGGCTGATAGATCATATCCTAGCAGGAGCAGGAGGGGTTGCCATTGCTTATCTAGATGATATTACCATCTACAGCCATTCCTGGCAAGAGTACCTTCAACATGGTCAGGAAGGTGTTGGGCAGACTACAGAGGGCAGGGATGACCGTTAAGCCCAACAAATGTCAGGTGGGTATGGCAGAGGTCTCCTACCTGGGACATAGAGTGGGGAGTGGTAAGATCAGGCCAGAACCTGCCAAACTAGAAGCCATTTAGGCATGGCCTGCACCTGTTACCAAAAAGCAGGTGAGGGCCTTCTTAGGGACAGCAGGGTACTATAGAAAGTTTGTCCCCAGTTATAGTACCATAGCTGCTCCCCTCACAGATCTGACAAGGAAGAACAGGCCAGATAAGGTAGTGTGGACCACAGCATGTGAGCAGGCATTCCAGAAGCTTAAAGAAGCTTTGGGAGGACCCCCTGTGTTAGTCACTCCAGATTACAGCAAATAATTTATTTTGCAGGCGGATGCATCAAACCATGGGGTGGGGGCTGAGATTTCTTCAGAGGGAGAAGAGCACCCAGTGGTTTATCTCAGTCAAATGAATTCTATGCAGCTGTAGAAAAGGAATGTCTAGCCATAGTGTGGGCACTGCAGAAACTTCAGCCTTATGTGTATGGAAGAAAATTCACTGTAGTGACAGATCACAATTCCCTAACATGATTAAACAGAGCCAGCCAGTAAAATGCTAAGTTGCTAAGATGAAGCCTAGGGTTGCAAGCATATATGTCAGTGCAGCACTGCAGTGGGAGTAGCAATGTCAATGCAGCTTGGATCTCAAGATAGGGAATGGGGTAAGGTATACTCAGATAGGCCTAACCCTCTCAAACAACATTTCTCAAGGTTCACTTGAAAAACTAGCTTGGGTTCTCCAGGAGGGGGTGAGATATGTGAAGATATGTGAAGGCTGCCAACCTAGCTAGATAGACTTTTGTAAGATACTTCTGTCATTTGTAAACAGTAATATAAGCCACAGGCTTGTTCTCTTAAATGTGAAAAGACTGTATTGGATGTTGAACTGCAAAAATGTAACAACAGTGCACTCTGCTGTAAAAAAGCTGATAAGTCAAGCATTTTATGATTGTTTTTATCTCAAGACTTGGAGCCATTGTGTCTGAACCAGCAAATTCTTTCTATTGTTTGGAGACTAGAGTTAATTGCTAGATTTCACATATATAATGTCTTTAATTGCTGTAGTTTCCTGACAAGATGCAAGCTTACTAAGAACTGTTAATGTAGAGTTTCTGTTAGCCTGAGAAACCAGAGAATTGTTAAGAATGATGTAATCTAAAATGAGTCAGCAGGATGTATTATCAGTTTAAAGGACTTTCTCAGAGACAGAGAGATAGCATTTTGCATTTGTCTTGAGAACATCCAACTTACCAGCAATCTGCCTGTACTCTGTATTTAAGTAGGATCTTAGACTTTAGTGTCTCTCTTAGAAATAGCTAGGAAACAGGAAAATTAAACTAGTTGTTTTCTGTACTGATGTCAGAATTATTCTACTGCATTATTTTAAACATTTCCTGTGATCTCTGAACTCTTGACTTGCACTGTATATTAGGAAGTATTGTCTTGTGTTTTTATTATTTATTATATAAATATTTTAAACCTATTAACTGTGGCTGTTTTGTGTAGAGATAATTTAAGCTCTAGAGTATATTGCATGTATATAGTGATACTGGCCAAGCCACTACAATAAGCCTTAAAAAGTTCTGGTCACACTTACTAATTGGATAATAATAGTACACAGTAATAATTGTGCACCCTTTGATAAGGCCCTTATTAGTAGCTGATATTAGTAGGTGGTAAGTGGTACTACTATGTAGTCTGGGCAGAAAGAGCATAGCTTGAGAACCTGTGCCAGCCTTCCCCAGGAGTGTCTGTGTGTTTGTATATAACACATATCTCAAAGTGTACATGTGTGTGAGTCAGCTACTTGGACAGGGACATGAAGCACTGATTGGACAGAGAGGATGCTAGAGGTTTTAGCTTGACCACTAGGCTGAGATCAGGACCCTATAACTGTGCCAGTGGGGAGTCTTATTGGAGATCTGGAGAGAAAGGGAGAAACCAGCCTCAGACTGACTGTGATCTCTGTGTGCTCTTAAGGGAAATTATACTTTATTGTGTGTGTATTTGTTATCCTTCCCAATATGGATGCCCCTCACTGGTGTTAGTGGTGAGGATTGAGGCTCCTTGAATCCTGGGCCAGTGCATGGGCATCACAGTCATAACCAGAGACAGAGACTTTTTAAGTAGGTTTTTAGTGCAGTCTTGAAGTGATTTCAAGAAGGTAGTGTGGTTATAGAGGGGGGGAGATTGTTTCATAATCTGGATATGATGCAGGAGAATAGTGCTTCTCCCACTGAGTTCTTGGGTTTGGTCACTAGAAGTAGATTTTTGCTGCTGGAGTGTAGTGTTGTAATGGAGCAGTAGGGCTGGAGAAGGTTTTGAAGGGATGGGACTTTAAGAGGATGGTTTACTAACTTGTGGACAAGAGAGAGTTGATTCAGGTGAAGAAGTTGAGTGAGTTCAAGCCAGTCAAGTTCTCTAAGTGAGATACAGTGGTGGCTGCAATAAGGTGCACCAGTGGCAAACCTAAAGCCTTGAGCTTGTTTAGGTCTGTTTGTCTAAGGTAAGTAAGTATTGGAGAGATGTAGAGTAAAGTGGAGATTGGGTGGGAATTGGCAGCAGAAATTCTGTCTGTCTTGGTGAGGAATTGTTTGTTTCTGTACAATGCACCTAGTTTTTTGTGAACCTTTTTTATATTAAGAGAAATGTGAGTGTCAAATCTAAGATTGTTATCAGTCTCAACACCAGGTAGTTTGGTGTGTTCTGTTGGGGAGATGACGGTATTGTCTTTGGCTAGAATATTAAAGTGGGTGATAATTGGGTTAGATTTAGTGGGTTGGAAGATAAGTTTAGTCTTGCTCAGACTGAGCAATAACTGGGCATTAGATAGCCAGTTTTCTACAGATGAAAAGGCTTCCTTTGTGATTTTGTAAAGTTCAGGTATAGTTGAGGCTGAGCAGATGAGGGTGGAGTCATCTGCATACTGTATAATAGAAGCATGCTTGGTGGCTGTGAATAGATCATTGATGAAGAGTGAAAATAGTTGGAGACTAAGGATGGAGCCTTGGGGAATACCGAGTGTTACAGAAGTCGAGGAGATAGATCACTATGCCAGACAACTGATTGTTGGCGGCCAGTTAGATAGCTGTGAAACCAATCAGTAGATGATTAGGAAAAGGCTAGGTTAGTGAGAACAGAGATTAGTAGTTTGTGTGAGACCATGTCAAAGCCTTGGATAGATCTAGAAATATAGCAGAGGAGACCAGGCCATTATGTTTATGATGAAAGATAGCATTAGTGAAAGAGAGCAAGGTAGCAGTAGTGCTGTGGTATGACCTGAAGTCATGCTGGGTGCTAGAGAGGAGATTATTTTTTTATTTATTTATTTAACATTTGTTGACCGGGAAAGTCCGACTAGGTTCCACAGAGCCTGTTTTCAGCTGAGGCCCGGGGAGAAATGCTCCAGATGCATGTCTTTGGAATTAGCTTATTCCTAGATTATTAGCTAAGAGGTAGTCTAAGACTTGAGAATGGATGCATTTCTCAAGTATCTTGAAAAGTGGAGAAAGGATGGCTATGGGGCAGTAATTGGAAAGTTCAGTGGAGGAGCCACCTTTATGGAGGGGAATGATGTGGGATATTTTCAGTGTGGGTAAATAGCTTTCTGATAAGGACTGATTAATTAAGATAGAGACTGGATAAGCTAGGGCTTCTGCTTCCATTTTTAGGTATTAAGAGGGGAGATTGTCAGCTGCAAGTTTTGTAGGCTTACATTTCAATAGAAGATTTCTATATAGGAGGTAGGTACTGATGAAAAAGAAAAGACTGTGGGCAGAGTATTTGGTTTTGATGTAGGGAGGGTGGGTAGAGGGTTGTGTTGTTTAGTCAGAGACAGAATGGTTTCAGTAAAGTGTTTATTAAATGAGTCAGCAATACTGCTGGGGGAAGGGGGAGTGGTAGGTCGGGGGAGTGCCTACTTTACCTGGATGGAGAATGGAATTTATTGTGGACCAGAACTGCTCAGGATTGTAATGAGAGGAGTTTAGGGCAGACTGAAAATACTGGGTTTTATCTTCTTTTATTTGCTTTTTGACTGTGTTGAGCAACTCTAGGAATGACTGTCTAGAGGAGGGGGGGTTTGTTAAGTGCCAGTACTCCCAGACCTTATCTCTGATTTTCATTAGTGCCCTGGTGCGTTTTTGTAGTCAAGGGGAGTACTGTGTTTTGACTTTGCCATTATGGGGGCATGTGTGTTTAGGATGTCTAGGAAGGTGTTATTGAAGAAGTGGATGACTTCATACAGCTTAAGGTACTTTAGTGATGTCCAATCACATTTTTGAAGGGATGAGATAAAGAAGAGAGGGTTAAAGTTTACACTACTTTGGATTTGCCTATAGATGATGGGTTTAGCACAATTTAAGTGGTGTCTCAGAAGGAATGTTGGAGTGTGGTCACTGAGGCTGCCTGGTAGACAGCCAGCTAAATATGAGTGAGGGTCTTTATTGACTAATATCCAGTAAAGAGTAGTATGTTTCTTTGAGTTTTTATTTATTTAGGTAGGAGACTGTATTAGTTGGGAAAAACCATGAAAATTTAGGTACTGGGCTGGATGATTGTTACAACAAGATAGCCAGTTGATATTAAAATCACTTAGGATTATGGTTTCCTGGGTTAGTGAATGGTTAGCCCGGTTCAGGAGGTTTTCCAGGGGTGGGATGTTTTGACCAGATGGGAAGTAGCATTTTATGATGTTGATTGTTTTATTTGGGTTTAAGTATTTGAGGTTGACAGATAGGATTTCTTCATTTCCAATGTAGGGGGCAGATGTATTTAGGATCTGGATGTTGAGGTGGTGTTTAAACATTAGAGCCACACCACTCCCTTTCTTAGTCTATCTACTCAAAGAATGTTATAACCTGTTGCAAGTATTTTGTCACTTTTGATGTGAGGTTTGAGCTAGGTTTCAGTCAGGATGCGAATATCATGAGAGTATAAGGCTACATTGACGTTTAGGTCATGGGTTTTATTAGTTATACTTCTGATATTTAGACACATGAACAGGAGGTCAGATGGCTTTCTGTTGGGCATTATTTGTGAGAAGGAGCAGCTATTAGGCTATTTTTAGGTGAGGAGTTGGTAATGGTAGGAGCAGGGTTAGGGTGAATATCACCACTGAGGGCTAATTAAGATATGGCAGTAAATATAAGTTTTATAAATCTGGTAATTAACCTGTCATATTTTAGGGATATTTTTGTTTGAATGTAACAGATGACTGGTAGGATGGTGGGTGTATTGGGATAGAGATTGTGATGGTATGACAAGTGTAATTATTAGGTGGGTGATGGATAGAAGTGAGAGTAAGGGTGCAGTGATAGTGGTGGGGTTTTTCTATTATGGAGTTCTGGTAGGATGTAAGGTGAGCAGGAAGAGTGCAGGTAAGGAGTGTATGCACATTAGGTAGTAGTAGTATGACTGTGTCAGATGACAAGTTAGACTGGAAGTGGATGGAGTACTATAGGAGGCAGAGGTGATAGGTTACTAGTATTGTTCTGATTGGTTGCTGGTTATTGGGAGGGGTTAGTGCCTAAAATAAATCTAGATGTATTGGGGGCAGGTGAGATTAGGGGGCAGGGTGGGGCTCAATGTGAGCCGTGCATAGCACGGGGTGAATGGAGCAGGGCTTAAACCCCTCCAAGCAGTGGATCAACAGGTAAGTATCTGATGACTTACCAGTGAGCAGAATTCAACTGGTGATGAGCACTTGTGTCCTGATGGTAGACTTGTAATTTAAAGATGGCTCCATAAACAGCAGGAATCTAATATAGACTTAGTATTTAGACATTTTTCAAACCATAATCATGTCTTCATGAAACAATTTCTGCCTGAGTACAATCTGAGACAATGGAACATAGTGGGAGAAGTCATGCCATGGTAGTTGTTTAACTTTTTTTGTTTAATTTCTGGACCCCCTCAAATCTGCATATTTCTTGAGATCCATAAATATAAAAAAGTCCTTATTCTATAGGTCTTACTATATTTTTGAAAAAGGTAATACTTAAGAAATAAATCATTTCCTTATTATGTTATAGTCAATTTTCAAACATCTGTTCACTACGATGCTCAAGTCTCTTACATGAATGGATGTAAGCAGAATCCATTTATGTAGGAAGCCATTGTTATTGACACCAAAGTGTAAAATATTGTTCTTCATTATATTCAAGTTTATTCTACTGGACATTCTACAGTTAAGATAATGAGTCTAGATAATTCTGTGTATTCATTTTGTCCTATATGATGGTTACCACTGGTCTTACTTTGCAGTTATCAGCAAATTTTGTTGTCCATTCATATGGTGATAAGGAGAAGTTAATATATAAGCACAGGACAAAAACAATCCAATAACTGGCAAGTGAGGCACCTCTTTATGTTGCACTGCTCAAAGAATAAATATTGCCCCCAATCCCACTATACACATTCAGGTTGCAAGTCAGTTTAGAATTCGCCTTTATAAATAACTGTTTATACGAGCATTCACCCAAGTATTGAGTGGTGGGGGTGCAAATCATATTCATGGTATCAAAGAAGGACAGCAGAAGCTCTCTGCTATGCTACTCTGAATATTTTGAGATCTGGAGCCAGGGATTTAACTAGGCGCTTGAGGAAACGTGGCATATGTAATGCACAGGCAAACAGGCAAAGGGGTTCAGTAAGGTAGTATGTTTCTACTAGGCATTCCCTCAGATTTACGGAGCCCTTTATAGTGTGCAGGATTAGTTTAAGAGCTATTTTCAGCAATATGGCTGACGTGCGATCCAGGAACAAGCTCCCGGGATGTGCATGTGAGGTCTTAGGCTAATCCTGCATGGACCGAACTCCTGTATGCAAATTACCCTCATTTGCAGATGAAAACCATGCAAATGAGGGCAATATGTGATCCAGGAAGCTGGCAGCCGTCCGTGGAGGACAAGTGCAATGTGTAGAAATGTACTCGGTTAGTAACTGAGTACAGTTAGCAATCTACAAAATGGAGCTATGACAGCTCCAAATAAAGGCTGCATATCATTGAGGAAGCATACCAATGTCCAAGTAGAAGGCCACTGGCATTGCAAAATGTAAAAGAAAAAAATAAACAATGTTTATTTTTATCTTTGCTGCTCTTGCCCGGTTAAGCATAGGGCAGCAACCCGCAAATGGGATCAGGGGAAATTAATAAAATAAACCTAAAATAAGCATTCTAACAAAAATCAGTATTCTGCAAGTTAATGACAGTCAGAAGACAACCTGGCCAGTGCATAATGGTTGCTAAGGGGGGATGCTCAGTGTGGGACATGTAACTATGCATTAGTAGACAATCCTATGCAAATGAGGGAAAGGTTAGTGAATCCCAAATTTTCCCAGGGTGTGAGGCAGATCCCAAGAGTGTAAGAGTATAAATAGCTGGGTGCAAGACTAGGATATAGGTGACATCATGGGAGTGTGTGTCAGGCATACTGTAAGTGGATTGGAGACCTGTGGCTCGAGATTGCTCTTAGGTTAGCACAGCTAAGCTAGGGGTGTGTCTAAACCTGCCTAGCACACTTTACAAAGTGTAGGTGGGTGTGCGCACCATGCACCAGGGTTTACAGGAAGAAAAAGGAAGTTAACCAGGAAAAAGCAGCTCTGTGCACATTTGAGCACTCCGTTTGCACAGCACACACAGGCTTAAACAGGGAGGCAATGGGAAGAGAAAACAGCAGTAGGAAGGTAATCAAGGAGAACTAGCTTAGCTGACAGGTGAAATATATCAGAATCAGCCAATTACACAGGCAGCAGACCAGACCAGTCCAGCCCAGCACACCACTATAAACTATGCAAACAACTTTCCTCCTTGTTTTTCCTATAACCCTGCACCACTGGTGTATACAGACGGGGAAATTTTACAAAATGAAAGCAAGAGAAAAAATGTTAGGGACTGCTTTTGCTATCATAAACTAGCATGTGCAAGAGGCTGAGAGTGGTGAGGATGTGAATGCTGCTGAGAAACCCACAGTGAGGAGATGGAAAAGAGTGTACAGACCCAAGGTAACCTACCAAGGGCTACATGAGCTGGAGATAGTGGAGCACTATAGGGTGGACAGGGACCTACTACAGCAAATTGTTGAGCTGTGCCAGCCACACCTCACACACAGAACTAACAGAGGGGAACCCATCCCAGTGGATACCAAGGTATGTGTAGGCCTAAGAGTACTAGTTACAAGTACCTTCCAAAGGCCAACTGGGGATATGATGGGAATTTCACAAGCATCAGCATCCGGGGTACTCCACCAGTTCCTGGATGCCATGTCAGCACATGTCGGTGAGCATGTATATTTCCCCATCACCCATGAGGAGTTGGCCAGCAATATGTTTCTCTTCCAACAAATAGCAGAATACCCTGAGGTAGTGGGTGCAATAGACTGCACGCACATATGCATTAAAGCACCACCAGGTGAGTGGGGTAGGGCCTACATGAACCACAAGAGCTTCCCCTCCATCAACTGCCAGGTCGTGTGCAATGCCCAGGGCATAATAATGAATGTGTGCGCTGGCTACCCTGGAAGCTACCACGATTCCCACATCTGGCATCTGACACAGCTGTACCAGGCATTTGTCAATGGGGGCATCCCACACGGTCACCTGGTGGGGGATGCTGGATACGCCCTGGAGCCATGGCTGATGACACTCATCAGAAATGCACACACACAAGAACAAGAACTCCATAATGATGCACACTCACAAACACGAATCATAACAGAGCATGTGTTTGGGATGCTCAAGTCACAGTTCTAGTGCATGGACACATCCAGTGGAGCCTTGCAGTACTCACCAACTACATGTACCCAAATTGTCCTTGTAATGTGCCATGCTACACAATATGATCCTGTGGAAACAGCTGCAGCAGGAACAGCATGGGGCAGGGCCACACAGCCCCCCACCAGTGCCAAGGCCAGCACAGGTGCAGAGTGACTCAGAGGAGGAACAGCCTGTGCCTGCCCCAGTAGTCAGAAGGAGGCATGCCCAGTATGCCCTGGCCTTGCAAAGAAGCAACGCATAGCACATGCCCTGACACAGTAGGGACCCAGGGAATGACACCTCTCTCCGACTCGCACATACAGTAAAAGGGATGCCAAACATGACACTACCTGTGCTCAACCATGTATAGGGAGTGTACCATGTGCATCCGACGTAGGCAGCCCTGCATCACCACTCTCAATACCGGGACACCCACAAGGTAAGTGACTCACACATGCCAGTCGGGGGGACACATACCCAACAACAGGCACAGCCAGCAGGATATGTGTAGACAAACACAAACAAATGCTGTACTATGGTCTCTGAATGAGCCCCATGAGTAGTCCCTACCCCATCCCTATGCAGACAGGCTACAGCAGGCCAGCCAGTTGGATGTCAGTTGTGAAGGCTAGGAAGTCAGAAAGTAATATGTAGGTAGTGAAAGCTACACTCTGTGGTACACTGGTATGCCTCTAGCCAGCACGATAGGTAAGACTACAGACTGAAATGGTGTACCTGACATACCAGTACAGTCCTAGTAACTGTGTAAAAGTGTAAGGTGTGCCCCATCATCCTATGTACACTTGTAGTAATAGTCAGGTGTGCCCCCAACCCCTGTGTAGAAATGAAGAAACAGTTTTGTCCCCCCCCCTCCCGCTAAGCAGAAATGTAGCAACAGTCAATGCCACATGACTGATATATACCCTGCAGACACAGCATACTACCTGTCGGTGTATAACACAAAGGTCAGCACTGCAGTACAAACCACCTGGAATTGATCCACACATGCAATATAGATGGCCATACTTGCCACTAGCATTGTCAGGATGACTGCATGTTGCACGTGCCAGCTGTGCAACATGACGGTATAAGGAAGATGACACCTAGTAGCTGTATACACGCACCTGTGGCATATGACCCTGTGTGTGCCCGCATGTGACATGTCAACCCCTACATGAATGGGTTAAGGCACATGCACACACCGCCCTCCCCATAGCAGGATCATGACAAGCCTGCTGAGGTCATCCAATGTGAAATACACCTTTGGGGGAGCTGTAGCTCAGTAATCCCCATGGTGCATCCCATAACTGTGTACTGCTGTACTGATAAACCAGTTAGATAGTAGTCCCAACACCAGACTTGGCAACTGTGTGAGTGTGTGTATGTGTGCATGTCTTGGTCTCTGCCTGTGTAGAGAGAAATGCTTTCTATGCTACTCACACTCAGTACAGTTCATATACACAACATTGGCAAGGCTGCAGATGTCACGCACCTAGAAATACACCTCTGGGGAAACCATAGCCCAGTTATCTCCGTAGCATGCCTTGTGACTGTGTACTGCTGTAGTGTGATAAAGTAGTGAGGTAGGTGTTCTAACCCCAGACCTGGCAACTGTGTGTGTGTGTGTCTGACTGAGTAGAGAGCAATGCTTTTTAGGCCACTCACACCCCGTACAATACACATACTCGGTTTTGGCAATGCTGCTGATGTCACTCACCTAGAAATACACCTCTGGGGAAACCATAGCCCAATAATCTCCGTAACGTGCCTTGTAACTGTGTACTACTGTAGTGTGATAAAGTAGTAAGGTAGGTGTTCTAACTCCTGACAAGGTAACTTGGTGTGTGTGTGTGTGTGTGTGTGTGTGTGTGTGTGTGTGTGTGTGTGTGTGTGTGTGTGTGTGTGTGTCTGACTGAGTAGAGAGCAAGGCTTTTAAGGCCACTCACACCCCGTACAATACACATACTCAACTTTGGCAAGGCTGCTGATGTCACTCACCTAGAAATACACCTCTAGGGAAACCATAGCTTAGTAATCTCCATAGCACGCCTTGTAACTGTGCACTGTTGTAGTGTGATAAAGTAGTGAGGTAAGTGTTCTAACCTCAGACCTGACAACTGTGTGTGTGTGTGTGTGTGTGTGTGTGTGTGTGTGTGTGTGTGTGTGCCTGACTGAGTAGAGAGCAATGCTTTTTAGGGCACTCACACCAAGTACAATACACATACTCAATTTTGGCAAGGCTGATGATGTCACTCACCTAGAAATACACCTCTGGGGAAATCATAGCCCAGTAATTTCCATAGTGCACCTTGTAACTGCGTACTGCTGTAGTGTGATAAAGTAGTGAGGTAGGTGTTCTACTCCTAGACCTGGCAACTGTGTGTGTGTTGCTGTGTAAATCTGTGTGTGCATGTGTCTGACTGAGTAGAGAGCAATGCTTTTTAGGCTACTCACACCATGTACAATACACGTACTCAACTTTGGCAAGGCTGCCGATGTCACACACCTAGAAATACACCTGTTGGAAAGTCAGAGCCCAGTAATCTCTGTAGGGCATCCTGTAACTGCGTATTGCTGTAGTGTGTTTAGAACTGTGGTAGGGTTCCATCTCCACCCATGGCAGTTCTGGATGTTTTGTGTGTGTTGCAATGTCTGTGTATGGAGCAATGCATCATAGGCTACTCACTCGCAGTACATTTCAAATGCCCTACATTGCCAATCTTGCTGATGTCATTCATTGTGAAGCAAAACTTTCAGGAGAAAGTTCTTTATTAATCCCTGTGGTGCGGCCTATAACAGCTCGATGCTGTAGTGTGATATAGATCTCGGTCTGGGGTTCTATACCTACACATGTCAATTGTGGATGTTTTGTGTGTGTCTCGCTATCTGTGTAGGGAGCAATGCATTTTAAGCTAGTCACTTGCAGTACAGTTGAAATGCCCTACTTTGGTAAACCTGCTGATGTCATTCAATGTGAAATACACTTGTGGGGAAGGATGTTTCTAGCATTCCCTGTGGTGCATCCCATAACAGCTACATGTTGTAGTATGATATAAACATCGATCAGGGGTTCTACACCCTCACATGTCAGTTGTGGATGTTTTGTGTGTGTCTCACTGTCTGTGTAGGGAGCAATGCATTTTAGGCTAGTCACTTGCAGTACAGTTGAAATGTTTTACTTTGGTAATCCTGCTGATGTCATTCACTGTGAAATACACTTTTGGGGAATAGTACTCCAGTAATGTCTGTGGCACGTACTATAACTACGTAGTGCTGTAATGTAATAAAGTAGTTAGGTAGGGGTTCTACTCCCAGGTGTGTGTGTGTGTGTGTGTGTGTGTGTGTGTGTGTGTGTGTGTGTGTGTGTGTGTGTGTGTGTGTGAGTGACCCCACTATTACCCAGAGCACACACTCAACCCATGTGTCATATGAACACACATGCCTAGGCAGCAGCCAATGTGTGAGTAGTACACTGCATATTTGCCAGTGATAGCAGTGCCCTACAGAGGGCATGTCGCCCTGCCCAATATGCACGTACATGCAGACAGTGCACATCTACCATGTTCCCCAATGGACACCTGCACCACCTGTGGTGCCTTCACATGTTACTCACAACAGACATACCATGCCTGACAACATGTCCTGTATGGACAGATGACACTGACATCAGGGAATGCTGTTGGCATGCCATCAATGTAGGTGAAGGGTAAACCTGCTGCCCAATACCAGTTCGTGCCACAGGTGGCCAAGACTGGCACATCTGATGATAATCTATGTTCACAACATGGGCCAGACACCCCAGGTACAGTTCTACATGTTACTGTACATGCATGTGAGAGGTGTGCACATCCCAGGCACCATCCATGTCATGTACTAAGGAACACATACATGGCATGTGGTGTACAGCATTGGCCACACACAATAGTCACCCAGGTGACTGGATGGGGGATGCAATACCCACCTGTGTGGGCAAATACAGTAAGTACAGGCCTGAGCCACAAGGCAGACCATTGTCATGTGGCCTGTGGCCTGATGCCAAGGTATGCCCATCACTTACCCTTGTACAGCCTGCTGGCACATTTGACCACCACACACCCATGTAGACATGCATCCATGGATGTCAGAACTGGCACCCTGTGTGTTCATGTGTGTGTGTGTTATATGGTGCGTATGTCCACATCCACACTCACTACAACCCCCCAAGGCATGCTGCCTGATGTCTGACATCTCCTCATACTCTTTGCCCATATGGCCTCCGTATGACCCGTGTGGTGCATGTGATACCTGCACATTGATGTGTTGTGGCAGTCTCACCAGTGATGAATTGCACTCCTGGCCCTGCCAAGTGTGTCAATGTGTGAGTGTGCCTGTGTTGACCCTGGCACCTGTTCATGCAGACAGGCATGTGTACAACACCTACAGTATATCTACTGCATCCCTGTTGCAGATGTCACTCACCTTCACATATATGTTCTGAGTGCTCCACATCAGGTAACCCATGTGGTGCATCCAATAACTGCATCGAACTGTGATAGCACTACATAGTTGTTGTGGGGTTGATACCCTGTGCTGGTAGGTGTGTGAAACAAATATGTTCGGTTTTACACTCCCACCCCTCCCTGACATGTATTTGCCTCTGTCTGCCTCCCCCACTCCCCTTCTGGTGGATGTAGAGACCCACACTTGCTTTGCTTAGGCAGCAGCATGTGTATTTTATGTGATGCTCATGATCAGCTGATGGCCTCTGAACAAATTGCATCCCTCCCCTAGCTGATTGCATGTGGAACAGCTGTGGTAACAATCCCATAGCCAATTGCATGGAAACACATCCCAATACCCAGGAACATCATGGTGGTGTTGTGCCTTTTCAGTCACTGTGAGCAGGAACTAGATCTGTTGTTTGGCAAACAGCATCACAGATGGAATGGGGATTTACCTCCAGCAACATACACTGTGGAAAGAGGGCAACAAACAGGAAGGGGATGTGTCTGACCTGACTACAGACTGTAAGTGCTGCCATACTGCATTTGGAGTGATGTTGGTTTAATAGTGTTTGTCTGGATATGCCTGACATGCATGTAGTAATACCTGCCATGTCAGTTCCATGTATATGAGGAATTCCCATCTGCAGGATCATCTGCAGACTGGGCAGTGTTGTGCCTATGGTTTCATGTGTTATCCACAGTGCATCTCTCTGTAGACTGCAGATGGTAGTGAGAGGATTGCAATCTGTAGATGGTGAAGGCCGTGACAGTTATTGACTTAATATCCCTCATAGGACATATGTTGCAACAAACACCATTACAATGGAAAATATACAAGGTTATCACAGCAACATGTCTATATTGGCCCTGTGTATGTACTGTCAGCCACACCACTGTCGACGTTTGTACATATGGTGTGCATGAAGTGGTGCATATGTGCTGTACACCATAAATAGTGTCATCATATCTGATAACAAGCCAGTGATATATCAGATTGCTACACATGTCATGTACAGTAGGGGTTATATTTCATGACATAAGCTGGACATTCTGTGGATGTTTGTACAGTACTGAGGTCTGTGTTGTGATGGTGAATGGCGCAATGTGTGTATTGTTAATATGTACTCTGGTTTGTGTACAGACTGTGGTAGATGTCATTGTCCTAGCTCCCCTTCTATCAGATGTTACATGCTACCCCACTGTATGGTACAATTTTGCTGTACATGTTTGTAGGACTATACACACACATGTCCCATACCACAGACAGCCATCAGACTAAACTGTGCAGCAGCCCAGTATATGTAGGGACATTCTCTGACTGGCACATATGAGGATGGTGTAGAACAGATAGTCCATATACTGTAATATTATGCTAGCCTACCATATGTGGCTGTGGCTATGTTCACATTGGATGTGGTTATGCACTGTCACACAGGTGTATCTTACCCTGTGCTGTGACATGGCTGTTGAGCCTGCTATATATGCAGGTGAATGTGCATTCCCCCATACACAATGTAGGCCAGTGTTGAGCCACTCTGCCTGTAGCCTGCACAGTACATTGTTACATGTCTAGCAGCTTAGTGTACTTAACCAGTGGGATGTCATGTGCAGATACTTGCCAGATGTATTGCTGCCAGGCCTCCCTTAAATGTCATGTATGTCAGACAATCCAGTGGGATGCTGTACAGATGTATGTCAATATCTAGTGGGTAGCATGTGTCCATGGCACTCCTGTACCAGCAGTCATTATGTGTCAGGCCAGACAGGAGTGTGTGAATCCCACACCTATGGTGCCAAATGTATACCAGTTGTTATGTGTTATACCCATCTACATGGCTGTCTGCATCCATATTGTCAGGCCTGGTACACATGTGGTGCGCAAAGGGAATAGGTGTATACCTCTGGACTGTACAGGGTGTGTCTGAAGATCCATATATAGTGGCCAATATCTCTGCTGCACTCCACAGGGGCATTACATGCTAGCAGCAGTACTTTACAATGATTTCCATAGGATGTCTGTCAGTAGCCAATGGCACAAATGTTATAAGCAGATGTCAGCATCCACACACACCATGTCTGCAAAGACAATCCCAATGATAGTAGCAACAGTCTAGTAATATACCTGCTATACATACCCAACATTCCCTTGCACTATGACATTGGGACTGTAGGGTTTGGGGTACAGCTACACTCCATGTCCAGGACATATGGTGGAAATATATGTACATATACCTATCCAGATAGCCATATGTATATATATATATATATATATATATATATATATATATATATATATATATATATATATATATATAATGACACATGTGTACTACATTGAATTACCACTGTCATGGCAACCACCCACAATAAATCCTACATTATGTGGCCGTGTTCCCTTCACAGTTTCTGTGTGATGGACATCCATCCTATGTGTGGGCATCAGTTATACAGGCAGCAGGTAGCAATACCTCTTACAAGAGAACATGCACACTCAGAGTGGACACATATTTGTAGGAGGTTCAGGAACTACAGACAGACTGTGGGTAGAGTTGTGTAATGCTTTGCATAGTACTGGTGTTACAGGGTGTGTGTGTGTACATACTAGTGTACCTTGGAATGCAGTCTGTCTGCACAGTTCACTACTGTGGGCCTACCTCTTGCTGGGCAGAGGTATGCCTATCATGTGTTGTCCATCCACCACAAAAACCCTGTGTCAGTTATGACACTGGCAGTGTGTGTGTTGCGTGCTACCGGTACATGGCTACATCAATGTCTACATCTAATCTCAATTCCCTGACTAAGGGTATGTTGCAGACTATCCCTTAACACCAGCACCTTCCTTAGTGTATGGCAACAGTGTTCCACATATATGCCTGTGTGTTCCAGCCTCTGTCCCCCATCTACATACCAAGCTCTGCACATTCGTCATGCTGATGGGGATTGTTCTGTAGTGGGCTGTGAGTATATCACACTGCTATTGCTGCCATTAGTACACTGCTGTTGTATCCCCTACACATACACTGGGGCTGGGGCCATATATGTGTAGGCATCACCTACACAACACATGTGCACCCTTATGCACTGCAGAGGCCAGTGTATGTAACAATGGTATATGGTCTTGTATTATTGAGTCCAGGTGGGGAGCACCATAAATGACCTAGGCTGTTACAAATGTGGGGGTATCAGGGGTGAGCTGCCACAAGGTATGTGGATGTACAGTACTGTATACTCCACCTATTTTGCAGCTACTAACATGACTTGAGGTACTGCAAGCCTACTGCCTCCTGCAATACAGACTGTTCTGTGCATTATTCCTTGATATGTTCCGGGTGCAACCCATTTGATCACAAAACGTCTTTACCTCCTATGGAGATTGTACAGAGTGTAGATAGAGGCTGCTGAACTACACACCTGCAGTACATACAGTTGATTGTGTGGTACCCTGTGGCCCAGTCTGTGAGCACTATTGTACATTCTGAAGGGCTTGGCTTGGACTGCAACAGTTGTGGACCTTTTCAGACTACTGTATAAGTGTAACTGTTTCACAGTTGCAGTACTCCGTTTATATGGTTGTCAGTATCTGAACAGCTATATGATATGGCATAAATGACTGTTATGCTACACAATTAAAGGAGTCCCATTTCTGCAAACCTGTGTGTGGTGTCTTTACTATGACATTTCTATGGGTACATGTTGCAGGCAATGATTGACATTCGTATGCTTAGCCCATACAGTGTCCAGTTGTTCAGGTGTTAACTGTAGGCATACTAGCTGTTCCATATTGTGTGCACCTCCTACATACATATCTGATTGTACATATATCTGCGTGTGTATGTGTAGTCACATGTATATGTATATATATATATATATATATATATATATATATATATATATATATATATATATATATATATATATCTGTATCACTATATATGTGTAGTGTATCTGTATACTAGGGATGTTGATGGCTTGCACATATTACATGTCCTGTGGGAGGCAGACTGTACTTGGTAGTGTATTGCAGGGTGCAGGTGTTTGGCTGTGGGGGGAAGCCTATTCGTACAAGACGTATAGTGTGTGGGGCCTCTCAACCCCATTAACGGTGCATGTGGACATTGGTGTGTTTGTTAATCTGCAATTGCTATCTACAGATGTATGGCCATATATAGCTATATAGATATATTTATCTGCAAACAGATATATAGGTATATGTGCATAGGTAGTGATATATATGTATATAGAGGTAGTAAAACAACATATATATTTGAATACATGTGTATCTATACATATATGGGTATGTTGTATCTGTTAAGGTTGCACTATAGTTACACACGCAGACATCTATATGTTGGTATACATTCTCTGCACTGTTGCATGACAGGACTGGCTGATATGTTTCTGTAACATTGAGTATCTGTGTACCTGTCATGGCTTAGTGGTACATTGGTTTGTCTGGGGTGTGCAGGGTCCTTAGTTTGAGCCTTGCCCAAGTTTTTAATTTGTTGCTGGCCAGAACACGGCCCATTGGATAGAAAGTAATTAAGGCACTGTATAGCAGTTGTAAGCAAGTCTGTGTGTTCAACCCAGCAACAAAATAAACAAGTCCTGCAAGGCTCATAACCAGGACCCTGCACATCATACACAAAGTGATTTACCACTAAGCCATGGTAGATATGCATAATCATGATGTTACCACATACATATCATCCAGCCCAGGTATATAACAATACAGGGAACTTATTCCACCATGTAGATGTATTTGTGTGTGTGTGTGTATATATATATATATATATATATATATATATATATATATATATATATATAATATATATATATATACATATATATATAAATATTTATATAAATATTTATATATATATATATATATATATATATATATATATATATATATATATATATACATATATGCCAATACATACAGATATACATAGATACACATACAGCCAACGATATGTATGTATATATCTGCATGTCCACATATAGACAGCACTAGGAATGCATATATGTCAGCATATATATGGCTCACCTTTCAAAGGAAGAAATCCATGTGTCTGGAAGCTGGTAGGCCTAAAGTATGTTCTCAACATTGTACAATCCTGCAATAAATGCATAGAATGTGCACTGTGTGAATGTCAGTATGCATCCACTCATTGCAGATTAGGCAATTTGGTTGCGGATGCCACTGTAGTGGGTATGGGGAATAATTGCCTATTCCCACTGTAGTGCACACTAGGAATATTTATATCACAGTAGGGGGGTTGTGGGGGGCCCAGCCCCCAAAGGAGGGGTGCAGGGAGTCATTCCCCCTGCCATTATGATATGCATTCCATCCTGTAGTTCGAGTGTCTGTGAAGGTGCCTGTAGAACTGCAGTTCTCTTAACTGTGGTGCAGTAAGAAATGACGGCTTAGTCCTTTCTGTTTGCAGAATGGGCCGTTCGAAGGAACGATTGTCCCCCTGTCAAAGGTGAACACATATATATCAATATAGGCATATATGGACATACATCTGTAGATGGAACTGGGAATGTAACCACAACATATATGTTCACATACACATTGATGGGTTTGAGAGACCCAAACAACATACATCTGGCATGGATAGGTACCCCCCCCCAGCCAAATACATCTGGCCTGCTATACAATGACAACCTTAGCAGACCCCATAAGCAGGACCCTACCTGACAAGGGCAGTATATGTTAACAGTACTCCATCCCACCTGTAGGAAGTAAGGCTGGCATTACTAACATATCATTCAGTACAGTCAAGTGACATGTCATGCTTGGGGGAACCCCCTGGGCAGGTGCAGTAAGTAGCTGGGATCCCTCATACAATCCAATAGCCCTGCACCTGACAGTGGTTTCACCAACATTGCCAAGGACATCCACAAACCCATCATGTCAGCTGGGAACTACCACCCGGTAGCCTGATGACCGTGGTCTGCAGGGGCATGGAACATACCAACAATGAATCCATGGCCAATGTCAGTGGTTATCTCAACACATGGGACCCCACCAAAATTGGTCTTGTCAAAGGCAGAGAACACAACCTGAACCTGGTATACCTCCTCAACCCAATCATGACAGGTGTAGATGAGGGTTAGGAAGTGCACAATGCATATGTAGATCATAGCAGGCTTTTGTACACCATCCCGCTTGTAGGAATGTGTGTAATTGTGATGAGATCTACCTCCATTCACAGGATATGTTTCCACCAGGACTGCTTGGCATATGCCACCATACCACAGGTGCCATCCCGTGGGCATACAGTTCTTCACAGGTCATAGATGTGTTAATGCCCTCCTCCACACTGTTGCGGTGTGCAGCACTTTTGGGCTTGCTATAACTCACTGGGTGTGGCTGTTGTGGACACGACTGCCATAATTGCAGTTACTGTTGCATCTATCCCCCCACATAGCTGTCTGTAATACTGTACAGTGTATGTAATCAGATTGTTAGTTGTCTACACCATTCACAGTAGTTGAGTGCCTCACACCCTCCTAAGGTTAGGGCTATGCCACCGGCATTGGCACACACATGTTACTTAGGTGAGGATTGCAGTAGAGTTGGGAGAGAGACATACACCCTGCTGTTAGCATGTTCAGTGTCATCCACATTGCAGACTGCATATATAGCACTGTGTGGTTGTGCCTATTCTGTCTTGGTGGGATTACATGTGCAACAGATGTGTTAACTGCATGGGAACATACCTCCATGTGTACAGTCCTGTACCAGAACTGCATCCTAACCAAAGGCACTGTGTGTTGTACCCAGCCATGGCATGGGTACCACCTACTACACTTACTGGTGTCCACTGTAGAAGGCCTGCTGACACCACTACAGTCATCAGCCATGTGACACATGGACAAACACAACACAATTTGAACAGATACTGGTGACAACAAAACAACATTGTTAATTAAAGCTATGATTCATCATGGCTGCACAGCTATACCTTCCAAGATATTAGCATTTCACTGTACTGCTGACAACATGCTACACATCATTCCATTGCTACACTGTTGTACAGTCACCCTGTGCATCAGAACCATGTTAGCCTGTCCCTGCATCGATGATACGGATGTCAGGCAGTGGTACAGGTATCATCATATGCACAGGGTGTTTTGTTGGTTTGCCAAAGGCCTAGGCTGAGCCATACAATTGACAACATGTGTGTGTGTGAGGGGGCTGAGTATTGTTATGGGCCACTGGTGATGTCGTGTATGCAGGTATGTGGTTGCCCTAGGTTCGTTGTTTATGTGTGTGTGTGTCTGCATGCACACAGTCCCTACATGTGGCTGCCCTGTACAGGGAATTGTGGGACAGCTGCAGACTGTACCTGGCGGAGTTTGCAGCACACCATCTCTGGCCATGGACACGGGACCTGTGCCTGGCAGGGGTGCTGCAGGCAGTATCAGGTATAGAGCCAGACTGAGTACTGTCCCCCTAGTTTGACAGACATCCATTGGATCCAGGTCCCTCCTGGGACTGGCCAGAGCCATGTGCACATGGTCTGCTCTGATGAGTTGTGGACAGCCCCCCCATAGTGCTGGGGCTGATACTGCCACTACGGGAGTGGCTGTGACTGTTTGGATGTCCATGGTGACCTCCAGCTGCTGGTGTTGCTGGCATATGTCCATGTGGCCATCGCAACCATTCTGCCCTGTCCTAACACATGGACATGACATTTTGGATGAGTTCCAATGTCTCACCCCACAGTCTATCCATGACCTCGGAGTAATTACGGATGGCACCTGTTATGTCATGGATGCTGTCAGTTACAGTGGTATGATGAGCCCTCTGCACCCTTAGACCCTGCCTGGTGTACCATACCATTCATGCCTGTGCCTCCATGACAGTCTGGAAAATGCATGTATTTCAAATAGATGTTGCACATCTGCCAGGTGCATGATGACCAGCAGTGCTCCTATGAGCACCCCTGCACATCTGCCTATGTGATACCCCACTAGACATCTGGCTATGGCTGCTGTGTCCTGACACACATGCCATAGATACAACACTGTCCTGGTCCATGCCAGCAGTAGGCTGTCCCTCAGCTAGGGCCAATGGTGATGACGTGTGTAGAGGCAGTGTGACTGTGTGCGTGGATGGTGTGAATACATGTGGGTTGTTAATTGGTGACCCAGCTGCAACACCTGATGACATTTCCTGTGCCTCAACACACCTATCTTCATGGTCACTGTCTGTATCAGTGACATCAGGTTCCCTGCAGGGGGGACCAAGCCCCACCTCGCCACCCATGAGGGGGAAACAGGGAACAGACTGTAAGACCTGTACAACACCGCTAAACAGTAAATACACACACACACACACACACACACACACACACACACACACACACACACACATGTATGTGTGCAGACATGGCCACACACACAGACATACACACATGCAGTTGACATACATGGCAGCCCATACACTACACCAGACAGCACCTACAGACAGCTCCCACAACCCCATAACACACACAATAGCAGGCAATGGTGCAATACAGTATCACACACATACCTGTAATTACACACATCAGCATGCAGGACATGTGGGGCTGAACAGTATGCAGTGCAACTGTAGTCAATCCCCGTTACCAACATTATACATGGCTGTGATGCATTGCTTCTGTTTGTAGGTGATGGCCCTCCCCCTGGAACCCACTGCACCCATGTCCACAGAATTGCTGTGCATCTGTTCAGCACCCTGGCATGTACTGTGCACCATACCTCATGGGTGTGCACACCATTGCAGGATGTGTATGTGTGTGTCAGGTGTGTTTCTGCTGCTGCTCACAGCCTCTGTGTGTTCCTGGATCATGTGTGCACACATGTGTTTAGTGATTTCTTGATGTGTATTCACATAAGTCATCATCAGTGGTGCATGTATGAGTGGTAGATTACGATTAGACCAACCACAGAGACATTGTACTGTACCTATGGTGAGTGTAGAGACCATTATTGACCATGATTGGGCCCTGGCTGATGTTGCCTGTGGTACACAAAGGTTCATAGGTGAGTACTGTTCTATTGGTCCTGGGGCCTACATAAGCTTAGCCACAGGAGTTCCTTGCCATGCACCACCCACAAATGTTATTCCCCTGTGCCCCTGTCAGGCTATGGCACACACATGCTACCCAGGGTGTATTCCCCATTCCCCATCCAATTGCCAAGTGTTTATGTCAAGAGGGCCAATGAGTAGCATTGCCTGTCATGTATGGGTAGTTTGTTCCAGAGTGTGGTGATTCCCCAGGACAGGGCCTTATCCCTCCAGTATGTTCTGTGTAATGTGTTGATTAGGTTTAGGACCCTGGAGCATGTGTTAGCAGAGGGAGTGGGATGTCGTTATATGTAGCATGTTCAACTGCTCTGTGTATGACATAGCCGTGTATGTTGGGCAGATGTCAGCTGTGCCTGGGCAATGTGCACTGGAGTGTAGCCACAGTTGTTTGAGCTGGACTGTGTATTGCATGTGTTTGAGGCTGGTAATCCCATTTGTGAGGTGTGTGCTGTGTCAGTGCACATATACAGCATGCATTATGTGTAGGTGTGTTAGATGTGTACATGGCCTACACCTTAGCTATGACATGCACAGCGAATTTCCAAGCATAACCTTAAACCATACTCACCGGCATCTGGCCGCTGCCTTGCTGGTATCCCAGAGGTACCTACATTGAGATGGGATAGAGTTGATGTCAGTGGCCACAGCTGCGGCATTGTTACAGGGTGGCTGCAATATTACAGTACATCAACAACTGAAGTCCACAGTACTACAGTTTATGCATTACTGCTTATCGGTACTACACACCAACATACCCCACATCTCACACATGCATGGTCTACCTGTACAGATGCATACACTACAGTAGTCTACTGATATGCCCTGGAACCTTACCTGCATGCTCAATGTGTGGTGTGTGAGTAGCACCCACCTACATGACCGTATAGGTATGGAGCTCTTGCAGGTGGGCAGGTGCTACCAGGCTGATGAGCAGCCCCTCCACTCTGGTAATGGGGGTGGATGTTATTCCCCCCCGGTGCATGGTGGTCACCCTGCACGGCAGCGGCACAACGTTGTACTTGCTGGAACAGGTCACTACAATGGTGGCAGACCTGCTCATAGGTTCGGCTGTGAAACCCCATGTCATTCACCCTGCGGACCACATCAGTCCACATGGCTGTTCTCTCCTGCTGGTCCATGCTTCTCCATGAGAAGAGCAGCTGATAGTTGTGGATGATGCTGGTGATGATGATCTCCTCCTCAGCGGCACTGTATGTGGGGTTTCTCGGGTGTGCCATACTCACTGAACGACATAATGATGGAAATATGTCTGAGCAACTCATATGTCAAGTTTACCATAATACAATATACATATCAGTCTCCTGGCACCATATCAGCTCCAACATAATGTTCACACTACGCTAGTGGTATGTGTCCAGTATGTGTACCATTGGGCCATATGTTGTATTGTAGAAAACTTTCTGCTATGTGGTTATAGACATGCTCCCTGTGGGGACACTAGAGTTGCAGGGCTGTTACATGGTATTTCACCTGCATGCCATTGTCACTGCCACTATGTTTCCACATATGCATGTGGTAAGCCTGCTATGTGATTGCTACACATCTGCCATTCTGTAGTATTGGGGATATCTATGCATGCTGTTGGACATCTTCTGGGATTGTGTGGACTATTACAGCCCACATATGTTCCATGACAGTTACACACCAGTATGTGTAGGGGTTATTTGCCAGCAGGAACACCACTCCAACCTAATGTGCACATGTTACCAGTCCACATCACATCCGTGGTCCACCATGGAACCTCCTTTTCTACTGTTCCATCACTACCTTCATGTGTAACCACCTCAGGGGATGGTGTAACCCCCATGGAGCACACACAGACATGTGTCTGTCACCCATGTAGGTCACGGGTATTGGGCATAGGGAGGTCCACAGTGACATGGGTATGTGCTACATCATCTGGAGACATGCAGTACACATACACAAGGTTCAACATGCATGTCCCTCCTCCCCAGTGCACAGCCCAGGCACCTTTATGTCCATGTAGATGCTGTCATGACTGTCCATGGGTGGGCACCATGTTCCCTTTGTTCCCATGTGGAGGCTTAATGGCCTCCACATTCCAAATGTAACAGTGTTTAACCACCACATGTGTCATATACCAGCCCTGTATGCTGTCTTGTTTGTCACTCAACCAGACCTACATAATAATATGTGCCTAATACCCTTCACCAACATATATATCCCACCATCTCATACAATTGCAATGTGTTCCCAACATGTTTTACACACCTCATGCCACACTCCATCTAGCAGCCATGTACTAGTGTGTAGGTATGTTGTGTATTGATGTGTGATGTTCTCTCACACATGGCATGGCAGGGAAAATGTATTGACATGCATATACATATTTTTATATCTATACATATATATAGGTTCATAGGTTCATAGGTTGGTACTAGGCTATCAGCCCTAGGGCCTATACAAGCCTAGCCATAACAATTCCCTGGCTATTTCTTCCCACACTATTTACTTCCCTGGACCCCTGTCTAGCAGGGCGACTGACGTGATCCATAGGGTAAATTTCCTTTCTCCCATCCAATCGTCAAGGTTCCTTTTAAAGATGGCCAAAGAGGCATTCTGCTTCACATGTATGGGCAATCTATTCCAGAGTCTGGGGAGTCTCTGGGTTAGGAACCTATCCCTCCAGCATGTTTTGTTTATTGTGATGACAAGGTTTAGATCCCTGGAGCATGTGGCTCTGAGGGATTGGGATTTCTTTAAGTTCAGCATGTCCAACAGCTCTGGGTTTGACATGGCCTTGTATGTAAAGCAGAGATCGCCTCTGAGTAGACGATATGCAACAGAGTATAGCTGGTGTTTTTTAAGGCGGTCAGTGTAGGGCATCTGCTTTAGGCCTGTGATTCTTTTAGTTAAGTATTTCTGTGGCCTTTCCAGTTGCTGCAAATGTCTTGAGAGGTACATACCAAACGGGGCATTATATTCTATAATGGGTCTAATGAGGGATGAGTAAAGTGGGGCAATGACCTCCATTTTTCTGGATGAAAAGCCCTTAGTGATGATGTGTGCCACATAGAAGGATTTCCTGACTGTTGTGGTGATGTGGTTATCGAAGGTGAGACCACTGTCCACCTGTGTCCCTAAGCCTCTTATCACACTTTCAGTGTTTATTATACTGCCACCTATATGGTAATTCACGGATACATGTTTTTTTCCCAAAGGGGATAACTATACATTTCTTGGCATTGAGCTTGAGGCCATGGCTCTGGCACCAAGCATCTGTTTCTGTAAGGCCCTTTTGTAGAGTATCCACATCATTTGAGGATTCAATAATGGCTCTCAATTTGCAGTCATCTGCAAACTTTGTTAGCCAGAGTCCCTTAGTGTTGGCCTGTACTTCAGAGAAGTAGATGCCAAACAAGAGCGGTCCCAGGACTGAACCCTGCGGTACTCCACTTGTCACTTGTCTGGAGCTGGATTTGGGGTCGGCTACTTTTACAGTGCGGGTTCTATCAGTAAGCCAATTAGCAACCCATTGGGTGGCGTAGGGATTAATGCCCAGCTTAGTAAGTTTATCTATGATTCCAGAGTGGGGATGGTGTCAAAGGCCTTGGCAAGGTCTAGATAGGCTGTGTGGACCACCTTACCTTTGTCCATGGCTCTGGAGACTGATTTGAAGAAGTCAATCAGGTTTATGAGGCAAGATCGGCCCTTCATGAACCCAAACTGGGTGAGGTCCGGTGTTTGAAGGTTGCCAATGTCTTTGTTTATAAGTTCCATGATAATATGCTCCATGGCCTCGCAGATAAAGCTTGTTACACTGATGGGACGGTAGTTTCCAGGATCCAAAGTGGATCCCCCCTTGTGGAGTGGGATAACTGTACCTCTGCGCCACTCAGTGGGCACGAAACCTGAGGTGAGGCTATGATTAAACATGACACTTAGGTGAAGTGCCAGTTTATGTTGTAGTTTATGTAGTACACAGCCTGGGATGTCATCTGGTCCCATGGATGCTGTATTCTTAGCTTTGGAGAGTGCATTTTTTTACCTGTGTGGCCATTATTACCAGAATTTGGCACTCTTCCTATATTGAAATGGGCCATTTAGAGGGTGAGAGGGGGCGAATTTGGCACTGAATCGATCTGCCAGGATATTGGCAATATTCTTGGGATCAGTATATTTAATGCCATTCTATTTTAGCTCAGAGCAGATCTGAGCATTGCCATTTAGAATCTTGGCATAGTTATAGAATGCCTTGTGGTTGTCTTTGGAATCTTTGGCAATTTTATTTTCATAACTAGATTTGGAGGTTTTTATGAGGGATCTCAGTTTCTTACTGAGGCTGGTAAGGGAGTTTTTTGCATCCTGGTATTTTCCTCTTTTCTGCAACAGTTTCTTCCTTTTGTTGTAAAGTTTGTTTATGGCAGGGGTATATAAATATAGATATATGTTTGTATATATACATATGTGCATATATGTGTATATATCATGTTTTGTTGTTTATATACCTATATAAATGTATAACTGTCCAAGGTTCTGTACACATACACAGCTGTGAATATGTATCACACATATATGTGTCTGTATGTGGGGTGCATACAAACATCCGGACCACAATCATGTACCCTCCTTACTTCACAGCTGAACTGTTCTGCCTTGCTGCAACACAGACAGGTGTCACATGTGAACACAGATTATGGGGGTATATAAGGTGACAGACTTTAGATAAGCATATTATACTGCTATGGCAGTTGGGCATGCTATGCTATACTTTAACATGACTGTCCTGCAGTTGGTGTGGTCTCTCATCCATGTGTCTATCATGGCGGTATTAATACCCCCACCAGCCGTTGGCCACAGTAAGTTACAGGACACAGCTATCTTGGGTCACATCTTTGCCATTCACTGCTGGTCTGCACATTTGACAGGTATGTCCCACTGCCCACAGGGACTGATACTACTGTCCAGTGCAGTTGTTGAGCACAACATCATTACATGAACAAGTACTGATGGCACATATACATCCTTTCACAGTAAACATCCTATTATTCTATGCCATATACTACATGACAGTAAATGCATATCTGTTTCACATACCTGTTATGTTGTTTCTGCTGTTACACAACCCTGAGCTTTATGAACTTTCTAGACGTTTTCTCTCTCTCAGTCTCTCCAGTAGAGTGATTGAGCTGGTTTGAATAGATTGCAGCATGCTTTTGTTGGTATTGCACATGATCAGGTGGTGGCCTCTGCACCAGTCAGTGTCCACCAGTTGCTATTTGCATGCAGCCTGCTGTGTAGTACTTCAGATAACCACTGTCATGGCAACCCTGTACTATAAATTGCTGCCTTCTGTGGGCATTGTCCCTTCACCTTTACAGTATGGATGACATCCTTCCTGTGTGTGGACATCAGTGTTACAGACAGTAGGTAGCAATACCTCTTACAGCAGAATCTGCAGACACAGGCCAAATTCACATTTGGGTAAGGTTCCAAACCTACAGACAGCGTGAGTAGTGTTGTTGTGTGCAATGTATCTTGCTATTCTTAAAGGGTTTCTGTGTACATGGTACTTTTTCATGGAATGTTGCCTGTCTGCATAGCTCTCAACTGTGGGCCTATCTGTATGATACCAGGGGGATTGGCTGTTAGGTTTTGTCTGTGCACCACACAGGTATTGTCCCAAATATATCTGTGGCATTCTGTCTGTTGAGTGCTATCAGTACATGGCTACATCCATTTGTATTTCAATGTTGTATCCCTGCATAAGGTTGTGCTGCAACAAATCCTGTAACACCAGCAATTTCCAGGGTGTGTAACAGCAATAATGCAAATATGGCCCTATGTTCCTGTCTCTATCCTCCACATATATGCCAGTATTTGTCCTGCTGTGATACAGGAAGGGTTGTTAGGTAATGGCCTATCATTATTTACCGCTAGCATTACTGCTATCATCACAGTCATGTCATGGACTCCCACACCAACTGTTGGGCCATGTCCATATATATGGGGGCAACAGCTGATGAACACATATGTGCCCTTGTACATTCCTGAGGTAAGTGTGTGGTACACAGTGTTCCTTGCCCTTGCACAGTCTTTTATGCAGGAGGTTCTATGCCATTAACCTCGGCTATGGCACCTTTTCAGTGATATAACTGTTAAGAGGAGGGTCATTCAGTGTGATAGTGAGGTATTAGGTTAAGCAATGATATGTACAAGATACTGTGACATTAACACAAGTGCTACTTTTCCCCTTAAGGCTTGACTACAGGGTATAATTGGAGGCTGCTGAACTACATCTGTAATTGTTGATTGTTACGTATCCTGAAGGCAAATCCTGTTCCTACTGTTGTACTAACTGAAGGCCTTGGCCTGGACAGCATAGTATGGTATATCTACACATTGCTTGCATCTACTGTTTTGTGTAGGCCTTACATTTATGACTGATTACATATTTCAAACCTTATGTAGTGTCAGTACTGGCATACATTATTGTATAGTACAGGAATAAAGGTTATCTATGTATGCATACCTGTATCATGTCATGTCCTTTGAATTGTGGGTGGCTATATGTTTAATGTCAGTATTCTCATTTGTGGGAATGGTTGCCACACTACACATTTCACAGGTTCCAGTTGGAGGGCTTGTGGCAGAGAGATATATTTGCACCCAATACTTCCACATTACTTCTAAGACTGCAGTGGTGGTGCTGTGGTAGCGTTGTCGCCTCACAGTAAGACATTGTCCTGTTCGATTCTCAGCTAGAGCGTCTTCTGTGTGGAGACATGCGTGAATGGGCGTACCTTCGTTGAAGGTTGTGTGTCAGGGCCGGCAGCTTAGCACATAAAAATCTACTGCCAATCATTAGTGGACCGGAGTTCCGCTGTGGCAACCCCTAACCGGGAAAAGCCAAAAGACACAACAACAACAACTTCCACACTACTTCTACATATGTATGGCTACTGATACCTTTTGTGTGTGTACATGTGTATGTACCATATGTGTGTATCTATATACAATTGCTGTTATATGATTATTTGTGAGTCATACATTAATATATGTATCTACATATAGCTGTCTATCTGTCTACATTTACAGATATATATCTGTCCATATGTCCATGCATGTTCGGCTCATATTTTGGCCTGTTCCTCATTCACTTGGCAATTGTCATGGATGATCAGAGCATTGAAGTCAGTAACTAGTGGCAACACTTTCAGAATTCATCTCCTTCTACATATGTGTTCTGATATATTTAACTGTGTAACTAGCAACATTTTAAGTGTTAACAGAGTATTAGTTGACATATATCCCTATTTGTACCCACAGTGTGGCATACTTTGTCCAAACTTCTTGCATTAACAGGTTATGTGGTGTGATAATAATACATTTCCTGTACTGTTGACTGATTGTGCTGCAGGATATGTTTGTGAAAACTTCAGGTTATGTATATCTGTCATGGTTTAGTGGTATATCACTTTGTGTATGGAGTGCAGGATCCTGGGTTCGAGCCTTGGAGAGGCAGTTTATTTTGTTGCTGAGCAGAAAAAGGGAAGTTGGCTACAGAGTGATTAAGGCAAGTTGTAAGCGGGTTTGTGTGAGTTTGCACGATGGTAAGCACTGTCAACCTCTGCTTATGTTTTCTTGCAGTCAATTAGCTTCAGATTTCTCAACCTGTGCAGGGATAGTTTACTCCCACGCAAACCCATGCAAACCCACTTACTGCTGCTTAAAAGTGCTCACTGCAGCTTACCCCCATGCCAATTCCTTTAAAAGAAAAGAAAAAGGGGTTGATAGGAAAGTGGTGAAAAACGGGGCACATAGAAGGAAAGACAGTAGGGAAAATAGCTAGGCATGTGCAGGAAGGGTATAGGAAAGGTCTATAGCTGCCCATTTCTTCTACAGCAACAGCTGTGCATATACACTATATTTGCAGGTACATTTGGACCCTCGAACTCCTGGGAGAGGGGTGAGGACAACATATATTCATTGTGATGCCAGTTAGACCAGATTACATGTGTTCAGTGGACATGTGTGCAAAATTGACAGCTATGTATGGGGCAAGATTTTTTTGTGGGAACAGATTGCCTATTTTTTCCTTTTTTCAGGTGAGAGTGGGATGTTGGGGAGAGGTAGTAGGTATATTTGGGGAGGTAGCTTGAGTAGGTTAACAGACAAGACACACAAGCCGCATACAGGGCCAGTATATGACACATGTGGGGGATAAACACCTTGGATGGGGAGGGGTGTTTGGAAGTCGCAAGCTCATGAGCCCCCAACTGGAAACAGTGGGACTGAGGTCCCCCCCATGGGCAGTCACCACTGCACCTTTGGCGGCCCCAAAGGTGGCTGTGCTGGGGCTGTGTAGGAGGGGCAGGCTCACCCTCTAATAGTGCCACTCAACCCTTAAGCTGGCGTAGCCGCTCTTGATACTCCAGATCAAGCTCCTTATGCACCATGGCCTGGACCTGTTGACGGGTGACAGGTTCCCCTCCATGCCCGCTCTGGGGAAGTGAGCCGCATCCCCTGCAGCGGTTCCACCCAAAGGTAGTGCAGGGCCCACAGAGGAGGAGGTCCCAGGCTGGGCCCCAGATGTGCTGGTGCAGGTGTCATGGCCAGCTGAGGTGGGACAGGTGGATCCGCTGGGACCGACCTTCCCTTATGAGCTGTGTTGTCACAGGTTTATGACAGATGTGGGTTAGTAACAATCAACAGCATTCAGGATTAGTTATAACAGTATGCATAGGTATTCCCATTAACTCGACACACCAGAATTAACACAGTTGTAGAGCAAGCAGATCGCATGCATATATGGAATAACAGTGGCCATTACATGAGCATGCAGGTTTCATTGATGGCAACAGACCACCAATATGGGTGTATTTTCACATGGCACATGCATAGAAACAAATGTGAATATGTATAAACCACTAGGACATATGTCCCAACAATAGGTTGGAGTGTACACATACCAGTTGAGGAGTGTCATTGGGTTAATATGCACATATGGTAGGGGTGAGAGAGAGAGTCCTTGTAGTTTTCACAACATTCTTAGTCACTGCAGTGGTCTTTCCCTTACATGTATTATTACACTACACAATGGCCTTATATTGTACACTGGTATGTTTATATATTATTATATACTTGACCTGTGTCTTACATACAGGCATGACAGGCTGCAGGTGTTAATGCAACATATGTTGAAAATTGCTCTCATACACTTTGGGTGAGGTACTACAATGACAGGTTTCTTTCCATATACAATCTCTGACTATGTACATGTTTGAATATCAGTTATCTGTGATTGACAGCTGCCTGCAATTCTTGGAACATCACACTGGATTTACAGGTGAACAGGGTACCAAGCTGGACATGCTGGACAGATTGGAACAGTTGTGGGGTATGAATATGCATACAATCTTCAATTTGAACATTCTAGCAAATTCTGTACAGTTGTTGGGTGTAATTATGCATACAGCTTTCTATCTGAACATTGTATCAAAATCTGTACAGTTGTGGGGTATGATTATGCATACAACTTAGTAGCATTCCCAGGAGTCAATCCCCTACTGTGTGTGACAAAACATTATGGCTAACATCACAGTACACTGTGCTATCAGGGAATTGCTGTACAGCTTTCGTCTGTTTTCTATCTAAGTCTCCCTAACTTGTACAATATAACTGACCTCTTGGCACTTCCAATATTGTTATGCAGAACTTCATGCCCATTTTATCTGCATACCATGGTGTGGGTGACACAGCTTAAGATACAACAGTAGTATTTATAGTATGGAACAGAGCACCATCATATGAAAGAAGAGTAAACAGAAGTACTCCAGGGGTTATACCTTTATTCACAGACTATTACACGTTTATTTCTACTGGTACAACACTTTCCAAGGCTCTTATATTTATTTGTTATGACAGTACATGCAGACTGATTACTAACCTGCCTCACAATGCAGCCTTTGCAGCCTAGCATCATGGGCTTGCTGGTTCGCAGCCTGTTCATCTGCAGCTGTCAGAGAAATGCAGTGATATTTAGCCATACCTATCCATAGTATACACAAGCTGGGTAATTATTTACTACTTAGCAGAATGAGTACTTACTCAGTCCTGGGGCATTGGGCATCTGCCAAGACTCCTGGATCCACTGTTCCAGTACATCCCCCCTCTGCTGCTTCAGGTCAGCATGGTAGTGCCTGACCTGCTCACCAGTCCAGGGGATACCTGTGTCACTGGTGAGATTACGGGCATGACTGTCCCAGGCCTCCATTTTATATTGCAGAAGTGGTGGTCCTTTTCACCACTCTGTACTAGATTAGTAGTATAACATTTGTAGTTATTAGGTAAATACTGCACCACACTGACCTGCAATTAACTTAGCTTGGTTTTCCTGTTTTCTTTTTAGCAGCTGGCTTAGTCCAGTTTTTCTGACTCTCAACCTTGCATTACTTTGTGTCTATCACTTCCCCCACCTTGAACCTGCAAACCTCCCCATCCACTTCTGCTTAATTATAGAGGTATCAAAAAGCCTGATGTAGAAAGGCACCATCATACTCCTAAAGTTTTTTTTACATTTAAGTGCATCCAGGTGTTTCCCTCCTTGCTGCAAAGTTAAAGAACAACCTCCTGCTAACCAGAAGATGCCCCTGAAGCTGACTCATTGCCTGGCTTCATAAAGCATGTACTCCTAAAGTGTTTGTACTTGTATGTTGCAAAATACCTTTATACTACCTTTCTGTAGTGCCTATAACTGCTTGTTAACCGTCCGGTGTGAGATTTAGTAGCCTACTGCAGACCCAAAGACACTTCCTCCCTCCACCCTTTTGTTCCCTCATCCTATATCTTATCCCTTTGGTATAGCTTCTTGCCTACCTCCCCCAGCTGCTATTACTCCCTTGACCAATAGGTGGCAGTCTTTACCTACACTATATTCTAGCATTAAAACTAACTATCCCTCAGGTAATACACCCATTCTTTGGCATTTCAGTACAATTCTAATCCCCCTCTCTGCACATGAGATCCTCACTCTCACTTTACTAAATCATCTACACATATCTGATAAGCTTATACACTCTGCTTCCCAGTTTTCACTTTAGTTACTTCTGTATTATGCCAAACACGAAAGACAGCTGATTGTATTTTGGCCAAACTTACCTTACTGCTCTTGCCCGCTCTGTTCACCCTGCAGGCTCTCTCCGCTCCCCTACCCTACCCCCAATTCCCACCCACTCCCAGGGTACATATCCTTATACTGCTAGAAGCTACATCCCCACCCCACATCAAACAATAGCTTGACATATCTCATTTTATACTTAACCATCTGTTACTAATTTACTCACACTTTCCACTATTTATACTTTCCTCATTAAACAAACCCATCTCATATTTGCCCTTCTATTACCCCTTATTTTCTCATTACTTACATTCCCACATTCTCTCAGTATGTCAACCCCTGGCTTACTAAACTCTCTAATTTCCTCCTCTTGCCCATAATTCTTTCCACTCTTCTTCTATCTCATAGCCTCACAGACTATGAATTCCTAAGCTCCTTTCAATTTCAACACTCCTTTAAACAAACTTCCCTCTTTCTATCTATCAGCCTCACAAACCCCCATTAACATTAAATCCTCATCAGCCTACCTTCTCCCACAGTTTCACAGATTAAACCATATTAAGTATTTCCAAACCAGAAAAATAGACCCTACTTTATGTAACCTAGCAAAATGTCCACACAATCCTCAGTACCTACTACTACACGGTGACATTCACCCAAACCCAGGGCCTGGTAATACCTTCCCTGACTCCCATTCTTCCTTCACCTCTATTTCCCATGCCCCCTCTTCTTCCTCGAACTCTCTTCTCATTGCCCACCTCAATAGTCGTAGTTTAAATAACAAAATTACCCAACTTCATGCCCTACTAGACTTACATTCCTCTGACATCCTATGTCTCACAGAAACCTGGCTCAAGCCAGTTACTAAAGACAATGATATCATCCCTCCAGGTTATAACATCCTTAGAATTGATCATCCTAACAAAAAGGGTGGGGGGATAGCGATATTGTTTAAATCTGAACTACAGGTAACCTCACTATACACTCAACCTCCCTCACCTAGCAATGCTGAAATCTTAATATCTAAGCTCCAAATTAATGCTAATAAATCTATATACATCATTTGCTCTTACATCCCCCCAGGCAACAACATAAGTACTCTTCAAAATATCCTTAACTGGCTTTCTACATCATTCCCACAAGAAACCATTCTCCTTGGAGACTTTAATATTGACTGGAACTGTTGTACTTCTGACAAATCTACATCTCACATTAATCTCTATGGCTTCTATCAAACTATCACCGACCCTACCAGAACCCAAAAACCCAGCAACAAAATAACTACCTTAGACTGGATACTAGTTAACAATAACCCCCAATCTTACAAATTAGGCATACTTCCTGATTATATTAGTGACCACTCTCTTACCTTTATAACTAGACAAAATATCACCATTCCCACTCAACTAAACTTCAGAACCACCCAGAACAAAAAGAACCTGAACCTAGGTAACTTTCAAGGAGAGCTAAAAGCCTGCAATTGGTCACCCATAAAATATCTACTTCTCAATGAAGCAGTCTCTTTTTTAACAATACATTCCTAAAAATCTCTCAATGAAGCAGTCTCTTTTTTTAACAATACATTCCTAAAAATCCTTGAGCACCATGCCCCCTCTCATAGTATTAAAATTAGGAACAAACCTGCTCCCTGGCTCTCAAATGAGACAAGGCAAAAAATGAGACTGAGAAATAAAATTTGGAATATATGGAGAAGTACTAAAGACCCTATTGATCATTTAAACTTTAGACAGCTCAGGAATGTCACTAAAAAATCAATATTCGATATAAAAAAAACTATTACCTTAAATTCCAACAAACCCGATATCTAAACCCACAAAAATTCTGGTCAGGATTAAATAAATTACTCCATCCTGGACAAGCAAAAACACCTACCCCCTCTAACTTGACTCATAATTCTCCCAACCAAATTGCTGATATTTTTAACATTTTTTTTTCAAAAACTGTTCAATCTTTAGCAAATACCTTACCACCTGTTACCACTACTGACTCATCCATGCCAACCACTGACTCATCCTTGCCAACCACCCTACCCCAAGTATTACAACTGCAGCCTGTCCCAACATCTCTCATACACTCCTTATTTCTTAAGCTTAAACCATGCACTCCATCAGCTGACATCCTCCTAGCTGAATACCTTCAAATGGCAGCGGGAGTGCTTGCCTACCCTGTTTCCATCTTAATTTATAGAACCATTACAGAAAGTTCCATCCCATCCCTCTGGAAAGTCTCATATATTATCCCACTGCATAAGGGTGGGAACTCAAATGAACTCTCAAACTTCGGCCCCATAGCCCTACTTTCCCCCTTAGCAAAAATTATGGAGAGATGTATTCATCGTCAGCTATTTGATCATCTCCTCAAAAACCACCTGCTAGTTGACTACCAGCATGACTTTAGGCCTTTCCATAGTACTACAACTGCTCTACTATTATTTTCTAACTGCATTAATAAAAATCGTAACAACAGCTTACTGTCCTCAGCCCTCTTTATTGACCTCTCAAAAGCATTTGATATGGTTAATCATCAATTACTGTTAAACTCACTCAAATCACTTTCACTAGATACCTAGACAGTTAATTGGTTCAAGTCCTATCTAGGAAATAGACAATAAGCAGTCCTCTGGGAAAATAAACTATCTACTCTTCTCCCTATAACTCTTGGAGTCCCACAAGGATCTATTCTGGGACCCCTCCTCTTCACTATTTTCATAAATGATCTGAAAATCTCCCTTCCACAAACCACCTGCATACAATATGCCGACTACTTGACATTAATATGTTCAGCCTCCTTACCTGCTGGACTTCATTTGAGTACCCAAGCAGTATTTACCTTAGGTGAAAACTGTCCATCAACGCTGTCTCCTCCTTAACCCCCAAAACACTAAATTGGTACTATTCTCTCCCACTCAGAAGTCTCCTGCTATCAACTTCACAATTACATCTAATAATGGTACTGCAATAACTCCGGACACAATCACCAAACTTTTAGGTATAACAATTGATCATAATCTAAACTTCGACACACATATCAACCTAGCCATTAAATCAGTTAATAAAAACTTGGTTTCCTCTACAGACTTAAGCCCTATCTCGCACCTCTAGCTAGGACTGCTATTGCCTGAACTCACTTAATCTCTGCCTTTCTCTATGCATCCCCAATCTAAACCAACTTATCCAAAAATAATCTTCATAAGTTGGAAACATCCCATAATAACATTTGCCACTGGTGCCACTTTTCGAACCCACCACTGCCAAAATCTTAAATTGCTAGGATGGCTGGAATTGCAAAGCCAGATTCTTTTCCAGCAACTTGCTACTATACACAAGATCTTACACCATCCCACAGATACACCCATATTCTCTACCCTTATCTGCCGTTTAAAAATCTAACAACCCTTCGATCAGCTAATTAGGTACTAGTAGCTACCCTAAAGTTCAACAACAAATCTGGAGATAGCTTGTTCTCAAACTCTATTGGTAACTCTTGGAACACTCTTCCAATTGAACTTACAGCTCTTTCTTCTACCCCACTTTTCAAGAAGCAATTAAGAATCTTCCTTAAAGCCCAATGGCTTTGCCCATGCACAAATCCTGACTGACACTTTTTCCCCTAGCAGGACCATTCTTTACTATCTATCTTTAACATGCTATTTCAGGTGCTCTGATATTCTCTATTAATTCCTACTGTAGTAGCTCACCTCCTAAGGTTTGGTAAACTTTATAAACAATGCAAAGTTAAAGAATAACCTCCTGCTAACCTGAAGACACCCCTGAAGCTGACTCATTGCCTGGCTTCATAAAGCTTGTACTCCTAAAGTTTTTGTACTTGTATGTTGCAAAATACCTTCATACTTCCTTTCTGTAGTGCCTATAACTGCTTGTTAACCATCCGGTGTGAGATTTAGTAGCCTACTGCAAACCCAAAGTCACTTCCTCCCTCCACCTTTTTGTTCCCTCATCTTATATCTTATCCCTTTGGTATAGCTTTTTGCCTACCTCCCCCAGCTGCTATTACTCCCTTGACCAATAGGTGGCAGTCTTTACCTACACAATATTCTAGCATTAAAACTAACTATCCCTCAGGTCCTACACCCATTCTTTGGCATTTCAGTACAATTCTAATCCCCCTCTCTGCACATGAGATCCTCACTCTCGCTTTACTAAATCATCTACACATATCTGATAAGCTTATATACTCTGCTTCCCAGTTTTCACTTTAGTTACTTCTGTATTATGCCAAACACGAAAGACAGCTGATTGTCTTTTGGCCGAACTTACCTTACTGCTCTTGGCTGCTCTGTTCACCCTGCAGGCTCATTCCGCTCCTCTACCCTACCCCCAATTCCCACCCACTCCCAGGGCACATATCCTTATACTGCTAGAAGCTACATCCCCACCCCACATCAACCAATAGCTCGACATATCTCATTTTATACTTAATCATCTGTTACTAATTTACTCACACCTTCCACTATTTATACTTTCCTCATTAAACAAACCCATCTCATATTTGCCCTTCTATTACCCCTTATTTTCTCATTACTTACATTCCCACATTCTCTCATTATGTCAACCCCTGGCTTACTAAAACTCTCTAATTTCCTCCTCTTGCCTATAATTCTTTCCACTCTTCTTCTATCTCATAGCCTCACAGGCTATGAATTCCTAAGCTCCTTTCAATTTCAACACTCCTTTAAACAAACTTTCCTCTTTCTATCTATCAGCCTCACAAACCCCATTAACATTACATCATCAGCCTACCTTCTCCCACAATTTCACAGATTAAACCATATTAAGTATTTCCAAACCAGAAAAATAGACCCTATTTTATGTAAACTAGCAAAACGTCCACACAATCCTCAGTACCTACTACTACATGGTGACATTCACCCAAACCCAGGGCCTGGTAATACCTTCCCTGACTCCCATTCTTCCTTCACCTCCATTTCCCATGCCCCCTCTTCTTCTTCGAACTCTCTTCTCATTGCCCACCTCAATATTCATAGTTTAAATAACAAAATTACCCAACTTTATGCCCTACTAGACTTACATTCCTCTGACATCTTATGTCTCACAGAAACCTGGCTCAAGCCAGTTACTAAAGACAATGATATCATCCCTCCAGGTTATAACATCCTTAGAATTGACCGTCCTAACAAAAAGGGTGGGGGGATAGTGATATTGTTTAAATCTGAACTACAGGTAACCTCACTATGCACTCAACCTCCCTCACCTAGCAATGCTGAAATCTTAATATCTAAGCTCCAAATTAATGCTAATAAATCTATATACATCATTTGCTCTTACATCCCCCCAGGCAACAACATAAGTACTCTTCAAAATATCCTTAACTGGCTTTCTACATCATTCCCACAAGAAACCATTCTCCTTGGAGACTTTAATATTGACTGGAACTGTTGTACTTCTGACAAATCTACATCTCACATTAATCTCTATGGCTTCTATCAAACTATCACCGACCCTACCAGAACCCATAAACCCAGCAACAAAATAACTACCTTAAATTGGATACTAGTTAACAATAACCCCCAATCTTACAAATTAGGCATACTTCCTGATGATATTAGTGACCACACTCTTACCTTTATAACTAGACAAAATATCACCATTCCCACTCAACTAAACTTTAGAACCACCCAGAACAAAAAGAATCTGAACCTAGGTAACTTTCAAGGAGAGCTAAAAGCCTGCAATTGGTCACCCCTAAAATATCTACTTCTCAATGAAGCAGTCTCTTTTTTTAACAATACATTCCTAAAAATCTCTCAATGAAGCAGTCTCTTTTTTTAACAATACATTCCTAAAAATCCTTGAGCACCATGCCCCCTCTCATAGTATTAAAATTAGGAACAAACCTGCTCCCTGGCTCTCAAATGAGACAAGGCAAAAAATGAGACTGAGAAATAAAATTTGGAATATATGGAAAAGTACCAAAGACCCTATTGATCATTTAAACTTTAGACAGCTCAGGAATGTCACTAAAAAATCAATATTCAATATAAAAAACTATTACCTTAAATTCCAACAAACCCAATATCTAAACCCACAACAATTCTGGTCAGGATTAAATAAATTACTCCATCCTGGACAAGCCAAAACACCTACCCCCTCTAACTTGACTCATAATTCTCCCAACCAAATTGCTGATATTTTTAACAATTTTTTTTTTCAAAAACTGTTCAGTCTTTAGTAAATACCTTACCACCTGTTACCACTACTGACTCATCCATGCCAACCACTGACTCATCCTTGCCAACCACCCTACCCCAAGTATTACAACTGCAGCCTGCCCCAACATCTCTCATACACTCCCTATTTCTTAAGCTTAAACTATGCACTCCATCAGCTGACATCCTCCCAGCTGAATACCTTCAAATGGCAGCTGGAGTGCTTGCCTACCCTGTTTCCATCTTAATTAATAGAACCATTACAGAAAGTTCCATCCCATCCCTCTGGAAAGTCTCATATATTACCCCACTGCATAAGGGTGGGAACTCAAATGAACTCTCAAACTTTGGCCCCATAGCCCTACTTTCCCCCTTAGCAAAAATTATGGAGAGATGTATTCATCGTCAGCTATTTGATCATCTCCTCCAAAACCACCTGCTAGTTGACTACCAGCATGACTTTAGGCCTTTCCATAGTACTACAACTGCTCTACTATCCTTTTCTAACTGCATTAATAAAAATCGTAACAACAGCTTACTGTCCTCAGCCCTCTTTATTGACCTCTCAAAAACATTTGATATGGTTAATCATCAATTACTTTTAAACTCACTCAAATCACTTTCACTAGATACCTAGACAGTTAATTGGTTCAAGTCCTATCTAGGAAATAGACAATAAGCAGTTCTCTGGGAAAATAAACTATCTACTCTTCTCCCTATAACTCTTGGAGTGCCACAAGGCTCTATTCTGGGACCCCTCCTCTTCACTATTTTCATAAATGATCTGAAAATCTCCCTTCCACAAACCACCTGCATACAATATGCTGACTACTTGACATTAATATGCTCAGCCTCCTTACCTGCTGGACTTCATTTGAGTACCCAAGCAGTATTTACCTTAGTTGAAAACTGGTTCCATCAACGCTGTCTCCTCCTTAACCCTCAAAACACTAAATTGGTACTATTCTCTCCCACTCAGAAGTCTCCTGCTATCAACTCCACAATTACATCTAATAATGGTACTGCAATAACTCTGGACACAATAACCAAACTTTTAGGTATAACAATTGATCATAATCTAAACTTCGACACACATATCAACCTAGCCATTAAATCAGTTAATAAAAAACTTGGTTTCCTCTACAAACTTAAGCCCTATCTCGCACCTCTAGCTAAGACTGCTATTGCCTGAACTCACTTAATCTCCGCCCTTCTCTATGCATCCCCAATCTAGACCAACTTATCCAAAAATAATCTTCATAAGTTGGAAACATCCTATAATAACATTTGCCACTGGTGCCCCTTTTGGAACCCACCACTGCCAAAATCTTAAATTGCTAGGATGGCTGGAATTGCAAAGCCAGATTCTTTTCCAGTAACTTACTACTATACACAAGATCTTACACCATCCCACAGATACACCCATACTCTCTACCCTTATCTGCCCATATAAAAATCTAAAAAACCTTCAATCAGCTAATAAGGTACTAGTAGCTACCCTAAAGTCCAACAACAAATCTGGAGATAGCTTGTTCTCAAACTCTATTGGTAACTCTTGGAACACTCTTCCAATTGAACTTACAGCTCTTTCTTCTACCCCACTTTTCAAGAAGCAATTAAGAATCTTCCTTAAAGCCCAATGGCTTTGCCCATGCACAAATCCTGACTGACACTTTTTCCCCTAGCAGGACCATTCTTTACTATCTATCTTTAACATGCTATTTCAGGTGCTCTGATATTCTCTATTAATTTCTACTGTAGTAGCTCACCTCCTAAGGTTTGGTAAACTTTATAAACAATGCAAAAAAGGTATTATTAATCATTTTACTCAAAATTTTTAACTTATTTAGTCGGGTATGTTTGTATGTTACTGTAACAGTACTATATAAATGTTCCTGTATTTGAAATGTTTTACCTGTCTGACATTATTTGTATTGTATATGGTCAAGACTTCTGTCTTGTAAATTGTCTTAATGTGAAGCTTTTCCACCCGGGCCTCCACTGAAAATGGACATACATCTGGTCGGACTATCCCATTCAAGAAATGTAAAATAAAATAAATAAATAAAAATGTACTGTGAGTCCTGGTACTGGCCCTACAGTAGTCTCTGATCATGGTGTTTTACCAGGAGCCATACCATGATTTTTGACTCCTGGATGCCCCAGTGCTGTGCTCTAAATTGAGTGCCTTCACCGACACCAGCAATTCTGCCTGCAGTAGGAAGCTACAACCAGTTATGAGAAGTATTCCCACCTGTGGGGTTTAAATATGGTCATTTTCACACACTTTCCCATGATTGGCCAGTTTTGAAAAGGCTAAGCTATGGGGACACCTACTTACATAAGGGTGGTACTGCTTAAAGAGGTTTACCACTAGACAGATTGAATTGGCTCCGCTACACATTGCTTACACTTTGTAATTTGAGCTGCACTGTGGTTAGCATTGCTTAATAGTTAATTAGCACTATATTTGCCATTTGGCAATGATTTATTCTTCATTACAGGTTATATGTGTGTCTGGTATCTGTGATTCATGTGTCCATACACTTTATGGGGACCAGGGGAATTCTGCACTTTATTACAATCACACCTCAGATCTATGCTTACTGCAGTACTCCAGTTCACATATTTATGTCCTGTGGCAGGTTATACAACATCACACTGTACATAGATTCAGTTCTCATGTTTGGTTTTATTTTCCTGCGGTTAGGATTAGTTTGCTGATACCTCATTTATGTGTATTGCTATGATAGCTTAGTGGTTAACTGCTGTGACTGTGGTGTACAGGGTCCTGAGTTCAAGACTTGCAGAAGCTGTTTATTTTGTTGCTGGGCAGAACACGGGCTGTTGGGTACAGACTGATTAAGGCACTTTAAAGCAGTTGTAAGTGGGTGTGTGTGGGTTTGTGAGGAGCTAAGCAATGCTAACCTCTGGTTACAGTTTCTTATACTCAGTTAGCTTCTACGTTGCTTAATCTATGTAGGCAATGCTTACTCCCGTGCAAACACACTTAAACATGCTTACACCTGCTTATTTTTGCTTAACCCTAGTGCCTTATTCATTATGACACTGACACTTCACATGTGCATTTAATGCAGTACTCCAGTTCACATTTAAATGTTATTATGTATGTTATACGGCAAAAAGATGTAAATATATGTTCATATACAGATTTCACATGGAAAATGATATGTGCTGCAGTGGGACTCGAACTGGGAATGGCTGTTCATTAGGCAGATGCTCTAACCACTACACTATTGCTGTGCTGTTTCATTTGCATATATATTCCTTGTTATCCTCTTCAGCCTTTTCAGCTGCTTTAACCGTAGCTAAGTGATGGGCAAACCTGTGCACCTATGGTTAGCTGTACTCAGGGTTTTAAAAAAATAAATAATAGGGTTTCTTCATTTTATTTGACTATACTGTTGCTGTTCAACACATGGGGACTGTTGGTGGGGATATGCAGACACTTGTGAGCAGTCTTGCTCATTTATTCACACATTCTTCTGTTCTACTTTGCAGGGGCATGTTTATTCTAAGATCTCTGCTCTCAGACATGCCCCCTGCTCTCGTCCACGCTCTGTGTAGCATTAGGAGTTTAGGCAGTGTGCCTTCATTAATATGCATGGCACGCTGCCGTCCTCCTCTTAAACTGCCACTTCTGTCCATGACTAGATTAGTCCTGCATGGAAGTTTAGTAAATCCAGGGGATTGTTTAGTATCCATTTTCCACCATGGAGATGCTACAATCACATGTGAATAGTCTTTGGTGGACTTTGCTACAACATGTTGTCATACCAGGGAACAGATCCAGAAAGAAAGGTTTGGGTCAGTGTTTCAAAATGCTCCTTGCAATACCTCCCTGATTCTGTTGTAATCCATGGGTCAATGTCATTATTTCAAGGTTTTACAGTGTAGCTCTCAGCACTTGTCTTTTTATTTGTGTAGTAGCAACTTATTTTGCTTTATTAAAGTATTTGTTTTATGCCTATGGTTGTGATGGTTTCAGTACTTTGTTTTTATGTATTTATACACAAGTTCCAGTACCTACAGTGGCCGAGTATTCGTTTTTGGGGGGATTTTTGATATATATATATATATATATATATATATATATATATATATATATATAAATTTTAAGGAGAAAGTGAGATTCCTTAACATTAAATTTTAAGGAGAAAGTGAGATTCCTTAACATTAAATTTTAAGAAGAATCTAGCAAGGCTAGACTTACCACTGTGTGATTCCTTAAACCTCCAGTATTAGAAGCAACATGGGAGATATGCAAATTACCCTATAAGGACATCAGGTGTTTCAGGTAAATGGCAATTCTGAATGTCCATGACTTTTTTCTTTTAAGTCTATCTATGGACAATTTCAGGCCAATAAAGCCAAACCCCACTAGCTGTGGACATGCATGTTTCTGCCTTCTTATGGCATTGTAAGTTTTTTCTGTGTGACCTTTTTACTCTTTGCTTTAGTTTGTTAGTTGGGATATTTTGCAGACAACCTAAAGTTTATGGATATCAGCTGGGTACAACAACACTGTGTTTCCAAACATTTGCCAAACATTCCACTTATGCTGTGCTGATGATGCCATAAGAAGGCAGAAACGTGCATGTACACAGCTAGTGGGGTTTGGCTTTATTGGCCTGAAATTGTCCATAGATAGACTTAAAAGAAAAAAAGTCATGGACATTCAGAATTGCCATTTAGCTGAAAGACCTGATGTCCTTAAAGGTTAATTTGCACGTATCCCATGTTGCCTCTAATCTGGGAGATTTAAGGAATCACACTGGAAAGTCTAGCCTTGCTAGATTTTTCTTTTTTGTTTTTTAACTTATTGTTTTTTTGTGTGTGACCATTTTATTCATTGTTTTAACATTAAATTTTAAAGAACCTCTTTATTTCCTCTGTTTGTGGCTGGTGGATGGCGCTGATATGTGGTAGACAGCTGCTGATAGATAGAATCCCAGCATTCTGAGGTACTGAATTCATAAAACCCCACCCACCCAGGATGACATCATCCCTGGGGACAGGTTGGATTTCACAGATGGGTGTAATGAGAGTAGGATGGTAGATCGTGTTCAGTATCTCAAGACTAGTGTTTTTAAATCCAGCTAGTTTACTTATAGGTGAGATTCCAAAAAGTTTTAGACGACACCACTCCAGCATTTTTGGAGTAGTTTAAGGGGCAGTATAGCAAACAGTGTTCCTGTGGGATATGTATCAGATTATTAGCATTTTCAAGGGAGATTTTATCCTTCATTGGACTAGTATAGTGTATGTTGGCATTGCATGCATTATTGTTATATTTGTTACTGCACCTGAACTCACAATGATTAATTTTTGCTCACAGCCATATAGATATACAGCTTTTCATTGAATGTTTCTGATATGAGGTAGACAGTTATTAATAGTTGCACTAAGAATGCGACATAACTATGGACAACACACAAATGTTGAAAGATATCTTTCAGCAGCTACATAAGATGCCCACAGCAAGCATTATATTGGAAAGCTTACCATCTACACGGAACAGTTTCCAAAGGAAGAACAGCAAATATAGGCAGCGCCGCAGTTCTAGAGCACTATAATCATGTATATATTCAACACAGGCATAAAGTGTGATACCGTATAACCTTAGTAATTCAACAGGTAAGTACATACCTTGATATCAGGCAGCTATACTATCTCCCAACATAGATGTAGTCTGATATATGCAAACACATCAGAATGCTACAGAAATGTATAAAGTCCTGGCTACCATATATAATGCTCCAATTTCATGCTTCAGTAATGGTTTTGTTTAGTATGCAATGTTTCAGAATCTTATTCTCTCTGAACTGTGCAACATGCCATGGAATGATAGTTCACAGCAGCAATATTAGTGTACATTCTACTGATTTTAAATGTGCTAAGCTCCATAAGTTTTGTAGAGGAACTCAGCTCCATAGGGGTAAAGGAATGAAGGCATGACAATGATCCAGGTGAGCTAGGATTGTTTGTTGACACTTGCACCTGTAAATGTTGTTGGAGTAAAATGGGAGTGATAAGGGAATGGTGAGGCTATGCTTGCTCACCTATCTTTGGGGAAAGGATAGGGACAATGTACTGGTGTGAAGCAGGTGATTCTTATGGTCCCATGTTTTAATGAAGACCAGAGCAATGAACATTGCCTGGGTTAGAGGAACAGGCAAGGACTGAGAGCATATCTTCACTTTGGGTGGAGATAGGAACATGCATAAATAGTGGGCCATCCTTAATGGCCTTCTGAATGATGCCAGCACATAGACGTAGTTCATCTTAGCAATACTTAAGCAATACTTCAAGCCATCCACTCTAAGCAGTAGTGGCAACTCTTAGGTTTATTCTCCTACTGCACCAAGCTAGTGACCCTTCCCTGGTGGGATTAAACAATTAAGCCTGTGTTGTGTGATAGAGGAAGGATTAGCAGTGCTATGCTTCCACAAAAGTCAGACCTACCAAGGAAACCTCCATAGATTTGCAAAGAAAAAGCTCTACAGAGGAACTTACCTCTCAACTTCTTAGAGCAATAAATATGGGCAAAGCCATAAATAATGGGGGACAAAGGCCCAAAAATAAGGACAATTTTTAAATGCTGCTCTTACAAGCTTAGAAAGTAGATAGAATAGCAGGTTTTGCATTGGCGTGAATTTTCTGGCATACCTCTCAGCTATCCAGATTTTTGCAGAATGTCCAGATTGTTAGCTCATATTTTTGGTCTGTTCTTCATAAAATTTGTGTTTTTTATAGCTAATCACTGGGATGATCTGAGGACTGAAGTCACTAAATAATGACATACATTTCAGATTCAGACTTCCAATCCTTCAGAAAATGTATTTTAAAACAAATCCTGTTACACTAGCAACTTATTAAAGTATATATGCCATCTGGTCCCATGGAAGCAGTGTTTTTTGCTTTGGAGAGGGCAGCCTTCACCTGAGCATCTGAGATGTTTGGGAGGCAGCCCTCTGCCAGGATAGATACTTGCTCTTTTGGGGGGGAGGGGGTGGAGAAGTTTGCACTGAACCTGTCTGCCAGGATATTGGCGATGTCTGTGGGTTCAGTGTATTTTTTGTCGTTTAGAATCAACTCAGAACAAGTCTGGGAGTTGCATCCCAGGTTTCTAACATAACTGAAAAAAGCCTTATGATTGTCTTTGGTGTCCTGTGCAATTTTCCTCTCGAAGCTGGCCTTGGAGGATTTTATGAGGGATCATAATTTTTTGCTAGTACTGATCAGAGATGCCTTCCCAATTAGGGATTTTGCTCTATCATGTAGTAGCTTCCTCCTTCTGTTGTACAGTTTATTTATGGCAGGGGTCCACCAGACTGGACGCCTGCCTTTGGATGATTGGGTCTTGGTTTTGTTTGGGATAGCATGATCCATGCATTCCTGGAGATGTCTGTAGAATGCATTTATATAGGATTCTGCAGTTTGGGCTGTAGTTTCCACTAGCCCTGGGGCCTTGAAGGATTCCACTTCGGTTTTGAGAAGTGAGAAGTTCGCTTTTGAGAAGTTTTTCACTGTGGTTTTCTGGGCTGTATATCTGGGCTATATGTTTGTTGCTGTGGATTGCTTGTATGAAATGTACTACCTGTATATTATGATACTGCCAACATCTGTGAAGTTTCCTTTGGAAACTATTCTATGCTGATACTTATAATCCTTGTTGTGGACACCTTGTATGGGCCCCAATGCATTTTTCCACATATGAATTTTGTCCTAACTAGTGTTGCTTTCTCAGCATAGAGAGCTGTTATCATCCACAGTTGTCCACAACTCTATGTTACTACACACCAGCATCATCTGCAAGTAATTAGATATGTTATACGACCATAAAAATAAAATTAATCAATATGAGTTTATTTAGAATAAGCTTCTTTCTATTTCACTATTTCTCTGTCTGCCATAGGCTCATAGGTGATTACTGGGCAAATAACACAAGAGCCTTTACAAGCCTAGTCAATAATATCCAGGATATGACAATAATATATCTTAATTCCCCAGATATGAGATGAGGTAGTATCAGGGTAGTGGGTCTTTGGGTGAGTCATTTGACAGACCTCGCGCGCATGTGTATGTGTGTGTGTGTGTGTGTGTGTGTGTGTGTGTGTGTGTGTGTGTGTGTGTGTGTGTGTGTGTGTGTGTATGGATGCACACAGATATATGTATAGATACATATGTGTCTATGTGCATATGTATGTCTATATCTATCTTACAAACACACACGCACATGCATTACATTTCTTTTTTAAGGACACAATCAGAGTGTGTCGTCAGTAGTGTCTGTGCATCTTTAGTACAACACATGTATTTTTAAACTGGAATGGAGCAGAGAGCATGGTTTTTTTTGAAAGAAGCAGCATGGATTTTCTGGATGAAGATTATGCTGTAGATTTGCAGAGAACTAAAAAGCAAAGTGTGTGTGTGTGTGTGTGTGTGTGTGTGTGTGTGTGTGTGTGTGTGTGTGTGTGTGTGTGTGTGTGTGTGTGAAATACCCTAGTTAGGGGTGACAGGTTAGCTAATTTAACCAGGCTCAAGCTAAAGCCCTTTGTCTTAGTTACAAGAGACAAGAGCCTGGATCTTCTACACAAACTACCAGGCTATTAGTTTCAGTGCATTTTCAAAGAATTGTGAACTTCAAGGGAAGACAAGTTTACTGCTGCTCATGCCAAGTCTGTTTCAACATGCAACTGTTTTGTTTAGCAAATGGTCTTCAGTGCTTATGCTAGAAAATTTAAAAGCAGTGTTAGTAGCACAACATGTTGCATGTTTGCTTTTGATGCAGAAGTCTGTAGGTTACAGATAGATTTCTAATACTCTGTTGTACTTTAAGGGTAGGGTGGGTCCTTCCTTTGGATGAGATTCTTGTAATTATGAACCTGTTGTTAGTTTGCCATTCATTCCCTAATACAATATTAGTAGCTTACCATTTTTTTAACGTAACATAAGCAATTTACTCTTCAAGGACAGGATGCAGTGAATCTGTAAATGAAACACTGAAATATAAAGTTATTTGCTAGTAACAACCTCTTCATTAGTTACAAATTTCTTTAATGATGGATTATTCAGATGACTTTTACTTCTACAGAGATTGTGCATGGCATGCCTTGTAATTATGAACCTGTTGTTGGTTTGCCATCCATTCTCTATTAAAGCATTAGTAGCTTACCTTTTTTAATGTAACATAGACAATTTATTATTTGAGGCCTGCAGGCACTGAATTTGTGGATGAAACATTGAAATATAAAGTTGTTTGCCAGCACCAACCTGTTCTTTAGTTACAGATGTGGAATTAGTCAGATGACTTTTACTTCTGCAGAACTTGTACACATTGACTGATACTGGCAGATTGTAATGACAGAAGTTTGAGGAGCCCTTTATGGTTGAAATGTTCTGGAACAGGAGTTTTGTCATTATTGGTTCATATATATATTTTTCATTGCTTCCTGGACAAATGTTCAAAACTACAAATTTAAAACACACTCTAACAAGTGATGCTGTATTATATACAAAGAATATAATTTAATACAATCAGGAAGATGAATCAAAGAACACACACATGTGTGCATGGTCCTAAATGTGCAAGGGGCCTATTATTTGAAAACAGCCCAAAAGGTAAACTTAATCCATCACTGGCCAGATTCATTTTTGTTGAATGTGGGTTTCAAAGCAGTTTCAATAAATGTGAGTTTCAAGGGCAGGGAAGTTTACTATTAATGCTAAGTCTGTTATTATTGTGAGACTGTATTGTTTTGTTTAACAAATGTCTGTGCTGTTAAAATCTGAAATAAAAGTTTAAATCCAAATATCTTTAATCATTGCAGAACTAAAGAAGAAAACAGTATGCACAGTGACAGGTTTGAACAGTGTTTATGGTAACTTGGGAGAAATAGCCAAACAATGAGTCACAGAAATTGTTGTGGGGGGGGGGGGCTGAGGGGGCATAGGGGGTTGCTGGGGGGCCAGATCCATTACGAACAACCCATGTTTATATAATTACACTGGTTGCATTTATTACAAGGGATACTGTTATAACTCATAATTCTATGTCCTAGGTTTACATACAAGAATAAAAAGAATTTAAAGAGGATGCTTTGTCATAAATCCAGCCCAGGACATAGAATTATGAGTTATAACAGTATCCCTTGTAATAAATGCAACCCCCTAGTGTTGATAAAGAATTCTTTTTTATGACAGGCACTAATTGTAGAAGTGCAAATGTGATATATTTGCCCAGTGCGATGCATGCACTGCATTTTATATAGGCAAGACCAATAGGGAATTTAGATTACGGATAAGGGAACATCTATATCAAATATGCACTGGACAGGAACACAATGCATTAGCTAGGCATTGTAAGGTGGCAGGTCCCATGCATAAGTTTACATTTTTTGCTGTACAACAAATCAACACTAGTCTTAGAGGTGGGGACTTAGAAAACTTCACCTTAGAAATAGAACTGAGATGGATAATACGCCTTAAAGCAGATTATCCACCCGGTTTAAATGACAAAGTCAGTCTGCAAACTATTTTGAAAAAGAGTAGGCTAAAGAAAGGGGCAAAGAACCAACAACAACATTAGTAATAAGGATTTACAATGAAATTTTATATAGATTTTATACATGCCAAGTTTTATATACACGTATATGTTATATTTTTAATAACTGTATTTTTAATAACTGTATGAACATACTATTGCACATAGATGGAAACCCGCTTTTAGAAACATGTTTTTATTTTTATTGTATTTGCATTTGTATATTCACTTCTAGATCAAGTTTTTTAATTTTTTAATATTTGAGTAGTTGATTGAATTATTATGGTTAATGAATGTGAGCGTTCAATCTAGGGTGTTAATTGAATGTGTTATTTAAATGACTGTGATGCTTTACTCTGATACAGTCTGATGAAGCCGAGTAGGTGAAAGCACTAACTGTATTTAATAAAGAACGTTCGTTTTATTGTTATACTGAGAGTCTTAAGTATTTTCGAACAAATATCTGCTTTTTGTGGTGTTTGGAGACCGGTGAAGCCGTTCGTGTTCCTGTTTCCGCATATGAACTGTTGGACATTTATTTTTTGTTTGGAAACGGGGACGCTACTCGCCTGGAGCTGTATTACTGCTTGTGGGATAGTTTTTTGAAATTGTCTAGTGTGGTTACTCCAAAAACTTTACACTGATCCTTTAATTGCACCAAAACTTTGAGCTGTTTAGCATAAGACATTTTGTAATTCCATTCTATGTCTTTGAAAGACATAGTCATACTGAGCATCCCTACATCATAGTCATTGCACTGTTTCTGAAATGTGCAGAAATAGCTGTAACTAGTAGTATCTATTTCCATTCTGCAGACAGTGAGCTGGATTCTAAAATATTCAGAATAGCAGAGCAGAGACCCCCTACCATTCTATGTTTGTTACTCTGAATTCGCCATTTTGGCCCACCCCTGGAAATGACATCATCTTAGGATGTGAAATATGCCCAATTGCCAGAACTTTCACTATTCTGTGAGTAAACAATGAGATCCCATAAAATGCTGTGCTAATGAATCTCATTACTATGACTAGCTAAGCTCAAATTTACTCAGTAACTTGGTGGGCTTGCCAAATCTGTCAGAGTTGATGTATTCTACACCTCCACCTGTATGACAAACCTGGTACTGCAAACAGTACCAGTTCTGTCATACTGACTGAGTTTCATACCCATGAAGCCATCCTGCATAACAGCTCCACCTGTAGGGTCAGTATGAGAATGCTGTCTTGATATTTTGCCCAGCCATAATGCCTGCATTCTCCCCACTCATAACAAGTGAAAGGCATTAAAGCCTACTAGTCTACTTAAAACATTAATCTATTTTCAACTTATAAGTCCTTGCAAGCATTATCCTGAAGTACAGAGAGGTTTCACACCACCCATGGTCTCACGTGTGTGGCATTCAGCTCCATTCCTTGGCCTGCAGTCTGTGCAAAACAGCTGCACTTGCATATGGAACTTGGCAGTTTAGAAAGTCTACCTTTTTCAAAGGATCTGCTTGCATTATTACATCCCACATGCAGGTAGAGCTGCTACTTTGACAATGGACCACTACTATTCTTTAGAGTTGTGTTACAGTGAGGTATTTTAGCATACCAAGTCACACTTTTATTTCAACACTGACTATAGCAGATCAGCACATTTCATTATCATATGCTAAATGGGGACTATCACAATCTTAGGTTTTGGAAAAAGGCATACTTTGCACAACACATCATTTCATGCTCAAGTCCAGATTGCAAAGCTATTTACTAAACTTTGTCTTTGGGGAAGTGTGAATATGATGCAGAAAATAGAGTCTAAGAGAAATTAGTAGAGTTATTTGGACCATTGGACTCCATAGTTTTTTGCTAAATATTAAACATAATTATGGTATTCCGTTTGCTAATCATTTAAAGTGGTTACTTGTAAATATATATAACTTTGAGCAGCATATGCATATATGTCTAGCAGTGGATTGGATTCTGAAAAGAAGGGCAATAAGAAGCTAATACCCTTCCCCATCCAGCAATATTACCCCAACTCTGATTTACAATAATGCCTACTCATATGACATCATGGGTAGGTCAGAGTATGTCCCCTACACAGTACCTTGCCAAGTGCTATGAAGTCCTGCTATGATAGGAGATGGTGATGAGAGTCTGAAACATACTACAGTGATGAATCTCATTACCCACTCCTGATGGTGAGAAATATTAATAGTGGCAAAGAATGGAGAGATACTAGTACACTGAGAGTTCCCTACACTAAAAGAAAGAAGTCTTGCTCATTTAACTCTTTTATTTCAAATATATTACGTAAGCAAAGATAATATATATTCTTTCTGTGGAAGAAAGTATGCATTATCTTTGTTTAGGTAAAGTGAAGCAAGCCAGCCAGGTAACACCCACTTTGCACACCTTCTCTCAGAGGCTTAATTTTGTTTTACTGTGCATGCCTTCAGAACATTGCTTACTGCCAGAAGTCCATGGTAGGGGGTGCTAGAACTGAAAATAATTTGCGATAACAGCCAAACACTTACCTCCCCACACACACAGTATGCACGAGCAGCAAAATGAAACATTTTCCTGAGTGATCCCTTCAGTAGTGAGTCCAGCTATGCACAAGCACCAAAATGAAACACTTCCCCTATTGATCCCTTCAGTAGTGAGTCCAGCTATGCACAAGCACCAAAATGAAACACTTCCCCTATCGATCCCTTCAGTAGTGAGTCCAGCTATGCACAAGCACCAAAATGAAACACTTCCCCTATCGATCTCTTCAGTAGTGAGTCCAGCTATGCACAAGCACCAAAATGAAACACTTCCCCTATCGATCCCTTCAGCAGTGAGTCCAGCTATGCATAAGCACCAAAATGAAACACTTCCCCTATCGATCTCTTCAGTAGTGAGTCCAGCTATGCACAAGCACCAAAATGAAACACTTCCCCTATCGATCTCTTCAGTAGTGAGTCCAGCTATGCACAAGCACCAAAATGAAACACTTCCCCTATCGATCCCTTCAGCAGTGAGTCCAGCTATGCATAAGCACCAAAATGAAACACTTCCCCTATCGATCCCTTCAGTAGTGAGTCCAGCTATGCACAAGCACCAAAATGAAACACTTCCCCTATCGATCCCTTCAGTAGTGAGTCCAAGTATGTACAAGCACCAAAATGAAACACTTCCCCTATCGATCCCTTCAGTAGTGAGTCCAGCTATGCATAAGCACCAAAATGAAACACTTCCCCTATCGATCCCTTCAGTAGTGAGTCCAAGTATGTACAAGCACCAAAATGAAATATTTTCTCCAATATCCCCTTCAGTTGTTTGCCCATGTCTGCACAAGCACTTCATGAACACCAAAATTAAATGTTCCCCCAAGGACCCCTTCAGTAGTTTGTCCATATCTGTACAAACATATGACTGACACCAAAGTTAAGCATTTCATCCAACGAACCCTTCAGTACTTTGACTATATATGCAGCAGCACTAAAGCAGAATAAAAACTCTTCTAAGTAAAGTCAATAATTGTACCGGTTTTTAAAATGTATGGCAGTACATATTCTTTTTTCCCTTCCCCTTACAACTCTATATTCCCATGATAAATTGCTGCTTACTGGTGTAAGCTCAGAGCCGTTTACATGTTTAGCATTCAAATGAAGTCCTTTTAGATTCCTGTCTATGAATCGTACCAATACACAAATGTGTAATGCCCCTTATCTGCATATTAGCTGTCCCCCTATCACTTATGCCTTAAGCATGTTAGACTCTTGCGATAAGGAGGTATGTTTAACAAAACACCACTACATTTTTCTAGTCATCCTTAAAGATGTGATTTGCATAATTCATAGTGCCACACTCTGCAAATTACCTCTATGAAAATGTGAAGGTCTGCTCTATGAATACCACTGTAGAATTCTACATGGCTTCATCTCTGAACTCATGGGTAGGCATTTTGGTACCATTGAATGTTTTGTAATACACTAGTGTCAACACTGCTTTTTCAAGGTAATATTTAATCATTGCTTCCTATCACATTTTTCATTTTACCTGCTGCTATAATTTGAGTGTAAGGAGATGATAAATTGAAGCATAGCTGCAGAATTGTAAATCAGCGGATGGTTTGCCGGAGTGAGACAGTTGCTACTGCAAATGCTGACTGGCTTGTTCTGGTTGTGTGTTACTTCTATAAACACATTTGAAACAAGGAAAGCTGTTTATTTTGTTTTTTCTTAGGTTCAGTGAAAAAAAATGTTTTATATATATATATATATATATAAATACACACACACACACACACACACACACACACACATACACACACACAAACACACACACACACACACACACACACACACACACATATATATATATATATATATATATATATATATATATAATATACTTTTTTTAATAAGTAATTCAACATTGATCAGGGCAGTTGTTATTTAAAACCATTGCAGATGAACTTGCAGTAAGAGACTGATCTGAAAGACAGCTACATGGAAAATACAATGTCAGGAGTACTCTGCTGGGTTTAGCTCAGGGTTTAGTATAGACTCTTGATCCTTCCTGTATGACTGTTTCCAGTTAAAGAAAAAGAGATTATTCGTTTTCTGAAGAGTTTCAAGAGTTTGAACCTAAAAATGATTCTGAAAGCACAGCTTATGTGATGTCTCCACAGAATTCTAAGCTGAGTTTTGCGTAGGCCATTTGGACAGTACTTTGAAGGATTATCTTTCTCTGAAATTATTTCTAGAAAGAATCAGTTGTTTCAGGGGAAAAACAATGATATTTTTCAGTCTCACAGGAAGTATTATGATTTGTTACAAGTGGAATTTCCAGAATCTACATGTATTCCTCCTTCTCTGTCTGCTTTGGTGAATGTTTTGATCACAGCCTTCAATAACCATACTGCAGTCTATAAAAAAGCAGATACACTATATAAAATGCCTCAGTCTTTTGTGCCATTCAAAAGAAAAGTATGAATAACCCTCTTTGTAAACATTCTCTAGTATGTCCTACTTTTATTAAATTCTATTTTGGTGTACTTGAGGTAGTACCCCATTCACCTACAGGAGGGTCATGGGAAGATAAACTTGAAAGGAGAGGGCTATTTTGGCAATTAAGACTGAATGCAGTTACTTTACCAGCTCTCAATGGATACACGTCTATCACTCCTATACTTAAGATAAGGGCAGCTAAGCTTTGAAACACAAACACAAGTATGTTTTATATTGATGCATTACACAAAATAATCTTCTTAGTAGCCCAGTCTAAGTATTTTCCTTACCAATGTCAGGTTGGCATTCATGTGATTTTATCATTTGTTTACAATTTTCATCAGTCTTTAATAGTTTCTTCATGTACAGACATACAGTATTCTTAGGCCAGTATTTTGTTGAAGAATTATTTTAACTGTTTTTTTTTATAAAAATGTGTTTTAAAACATATAGTGTAGTAAAACATTTGAAAAATAAGTCTTACAGAATAGTTTGCTTTTACTGACAGTTTTACTTGAAGAATTCTGTATTACCTCCTAGGAAGTAATTTGTATAGGGTGTTTTATTTTCCAGTGTCTTTATATACTTTGATTATGCTTGTAAACACTGTTCTGATGAAGTCCCAAATGGTGGGATGAAAGCGCTTAACTATGTTTGGATTGGAAGAATTTTTGTAAATATGGGAAAACGTATTCTTCTGCAACATTTGTTTTGAGACTTCTCAGCTGTCAGGCTCATATGTTAAAGTTTGTGTTTGCATCTTGTGAGAGCAAAATAAATATTTTGGCACATATTTACTCTTCTAAGGAGCAATCTTTGTGTAACTTGGTGTCTTCTGTGTCTCAAGTAGTTACTCACTGTTTGAAATATGCTTATAATTCGGCTGTTGGAACTGTTTTAAAGAGGTATGCTTGGCTGCATGCTCAAAATGTCAAAAATTAGATTTTTAATTCTAACTTGGATAAAGAATTAGTTGTTGGACATTTTGCTATAGAGATCAATAGTATGTATGATGAGAGAGGAAAACTGATTGAATGGACCCCTCAGATTTTTAGACTTTCTTCTCAATGTTTACCAAGAGATTCAATGGTACCTGCACAACTTTCTGTAAAAAACAAAATAAACAGTCTCAGCAAGCTGCTGGTAATCAAATGGTAAAAAAAACAATGGCAGAATGGCAGGGATGTTCAAAGTAGAAAGATGGAATCATCCATACAAAGGAAACTCTAATAAGTCTGAATGACTATATGAAGGATTTTCAAGCTCCACTACCCTCCCCCTGGCAGTCCTTTAATCCTCCCAGAAAGTAAGAAAATATGAATCTCCAGTTCTTTGCCAAGAGATAGTTTCAGACAGGTGTGTTCTGGAAGTAATCCATCAAGATTACAGATAACAGTGGCAGTCTCTATTTCTTTTGGGGGGAATTAATCATCCCTGCCAGGCCAAACTTCTTTTTCCTCCTGTCATTCAGCTTATGTTGTCTCAGGGGGTGATAAAAGCTGAACATCCTCCTCTGTTAAGGGAAAGGTTTTATTCCAGGATGTTCTTGGTGCCAAAGAAAATAAGATTCTGGGAGACTGATTCTAGATCTTTGTTTTCTTAATCGTTTTTTGATAGTTCCCAAGTTCAACATGCTCTCTCTTGACAACTCATTACTCCTTATTCCCAATTTAAGTTTTCTAGTGACCATAGAACTAAAAGAAGAATATCTTCACATTCATATATATCCTGACTGCAGATGTTTCTTAAGGTTTTCTATGTCTGGATCACAATTATCAGTTCTCTACATTACCCTTTTCACCTATCTGCTGCGCCAAGGGTTTTGACAGAGTGTCTTCCTCTTATGATAGCCTACTGCAGACTGCAAGGCATTCACATTTTTACATATTTAGATAACTTGCTTATCTTTGCAGAGTAATTGTAACATGTCAGGTATCTCTCAGTCAGGTAAAGGGTCTCCTACACAGGCTAGGTTTCCAACAGAACATAAAGAAGTCTTGTCTGACAGCTTCTCACAAGGCTGTTTTTCTGGAGTGTCTCCTGGACACCTCAGTTCAAAGAGCATTTCTTTCAAAGGAAGAATATATCTGTATTTCAATCTAGTCCTGATTTTTCCACTGACTATATACTCAGCACAGAAATTCCTTAGGATTCTGGGTCTCATGGCTACCATATTATTCATGATATTTCTTGCAAGACGCGACATGAGAAAAATCCAATGGTTCCTGAAATGTCTTTGATCCCAACATCAACATCACCCTACAGTGATGCAATACATATAAAACTAAACTTGCCTCCTACTGTTACAAAATAACTAAATGCAACCAACCAGTCTTATGAAACACTTCATTGCCTTGCATTATAACATTTAAACTGGCTTGAACTCCTAAACCAGTTGACATACTCACAACTAATCATTGCCCACAACCTATTGTACTCTCCACACAAATACCCAGCATTACAACATACTTTACTGTACTATTCACCCACTAGAGACCTTTGCTGTAGCCATAAACTTTTATTAAGTATCAGTAAGACATTCAACACTGCTGGAGACTCACTTTACTCTCATTATGTGTCGAAACTCTGGACTGAAATCCCCACACAGTTAAAACAGATGGAAAACTTAAATCATTTTAAAACTTTGCTTAAAGAGCACCTACACCAAAGATGGTTCTGTTCTTCCTGCTTTCTTGGCTAGCTTTACTCAGATGACTTTTTTCCAACTCTTAAAGCCACTTTGCTTCCCAGACTTTTTGTACCTTATCCCGACTCCTCATACTGCACTTATTTCCTAAACTCTTATTTTCCTCCTTGTCTCACACCCCACCACTAACTACAATTCTTCCTCTGTTAATTTATCTTCCTGCTCATTTCCATAACTTACCCTTTCATATCTATCGTATCCTTTTTTTAAACTACGTTTTACTTGTCTGCCTGCAAATTATTACTAAACTCAAAAACACCCCGGTTTTCCCTACAGCCATCATGCTATAGATACATTAATTGTTATTGTCTATTCAATAATTACCCAATTTTTGTTAATTTACTTTTTGTGTTAGAATGCTATGTTCATGTAAGAAATATATAAAAATATTTAAAAGTCATGTAAATAAGCTGTATATATGTTTTTACGCTGCAATTATAAATGTACGCCATGTGTAACTTAAATGTAGAGCTTTTCTCACCAGACCTCAGCTGAAAATGGAGTTTTCCCAGTCAGCCTTTTCCCGGTCAACAAAGACAAATAAATAAATAAATAAACAATTCAAATTTCTGTTTTGAGGTTTGTGAAAAAGGAGATTTTGTGGTGGAGACATAACATTTCTTAGAATCCAGGTCTCCTCTTTCAATGTTCCAGCACTGTCAGTCACAACAGCCCCCTCAGAAATAGCTGGGGAGCAGTGTCTATTGGGATAAAAGTACAGGGTTTTTGAAAATAAAGACAAACCAAAACACAGAAACATAAAAGAGATGATATCTCTCATAAAAGCTCTCAATTGTCTTAACCATCTGTGGTCTCTGGGACCCTTCAAGGATTTACAGACAAGACCACAGTAATGTAGTACATATGCAAGGGGAAGTCCATATCTCTCTGTGCAGAATAGTCACAGTAGCCTAGGATATAGCTTTTAGGCACAATCTCATTCTACAGGCATCTTACTTATAATTAGAGCAAATTTGTTTGGCAGACAATCTGAGCAGGACCAGGACATATGTTTGTGAATGGAAACTGAATCAATGACTCTTCCAAGAATTGATTCACCTGTGGGAAACACCTCAAACAAATATATTTGTCACCACTCACTTTAATCAGTTAGCAAAATTGTGCTCTGGGTCTCCATGCAAGGGGCCTGGAAGACAGATGCTTTTTCTTTTCCTTGGGCAGGAGTGTTCTTGTATGCTTTTCCTCCCTTTCCACTAATATCAACATTCATTCTAAACATTCAGAAGAAATTCCCAAATTGTGGTGACTCCGTTTTGACCCTGGCAAATGGAAATGTTTTTTTCTAGTTAGTGAAAAAGAAAAGAATGAGCAAATATTCATGGCTAGCATTTCTCTGGTTCTGCAGTAATTGTGTGAGTTACTATAATATAGACCATCTTACTCTCTAGTCTATGCCCATTGCAGCACCTGCCCATGGAACCCCTTCTTTCAATGCAACCTCATGTGAAAAGGTTTTTGAAAGGGGCATTGCATTAGTAGCTTCCTAAGAAGCAGATGGCTCCTTCTTTGGATCTTGATTTTGTATTAGAAAATCCATGCTCCATTTGAACCAACTCAGTAGGGCAAGCTTGAGGTTCTTAACATGAAAAACAGTCTTAATTGCTCTGACCTCTGCAATAAGAGTATCTGAGTTGCAAGTTGGAGTGGTGTGTCAAACTTATTTCATTGCAGAGGTCAGAGCAATTAATAAGACTAGTTTTCATGTTAAGAACCTCAAGCTTGCCCTACTGAGTTGTTTCAAATGATATATGAGTTTACCTGAATCCAAACTATCCATCTCCCTATCTTCTTTCCAGAACCTAAAAATAAGGGAGAAAGGATACATCATACCTTGAATGTCCTGAGACAACTGAGGTACTATCTTGACAGAACAAACTTTTGATCAGTTACTTAGTTCTTGTGAAGGTAAGAAAAAAGGACAGCCTGCGTCATGTCAGACTATTTCAAAATGGCTTTCTAATGCTATTATTTTTTGTTATAACCATCACCACAAAAAAAAAAAAATACTCCCAGGCATGGTCAAGGTCCACTGTACCATGCTTTATATATGGCTTTTGGGTTTGGGAAAGGTATGGATTCAACAAGTATTCTAGAAGTAGCAACTTGGTCTTCACTGCACACTTTTACAAAATGCTATGAACTAAACTGCTTTTCCAGGTCTAGGACTGGCTTTGCTAGAACCATTGTCCATAGGCTCATGGACACTCATCCATCCTCTTCCCAGTCAAGTTAAGCTACGTAAGAACATTAGCCAGAATGGTTGACTTCCCAAAGGGTGCAACTGGGTAAGTAAACTTACTATAACAGTAGATGTTCAAATAATCATTACCACAGTAGCCACTCCCTCCCTCCATTCACCCCCCCCCCTTATTTTCATAGATTTTTGTTGCTGGGATGTGGGCATTTTTTGTTTTTATTTTACTAACATTTTTCTCTCAAGACGTCAACCTCACACTCTCAATAACCTGACTTTTACTCAGCTCAGCTTGAGCTGACTAATGGTTTGGATGCATGGAAGATGCATAGTGTTATGGTAAGTTTACTTACACAGTTTTCCTTTCTCACTTAAAGCAGGAGATAGTCTGTATAGTCTTTCATTACAGTGGCAGTCCATGAGAGTGCAAATATTCCATATAACAAAAATCTTTACACATTTCATGTTTCAGTCTGCAGAGTCTGGATGGTGGAGCAAAAGAAAGAAAGAAAGATTTTACAGCATGAAATGTCAGCCCAAAGACAACTTTTATTTAAAGCAAAGTTTCTAATCCACATCTATGTGCAGTCAATCAAGTCGATCCTAAAAGGGATAACTCAGTTGCAGCAATATCTACTGAAATGTAGTTCTACTTTAGTCCAAGTGCAAAATCAGACTACTGTCACCATATGAGAGGAAGCCATGTCAGAGGCAACAGAAAACATCAAACAAATTGTAATGTGGTCTTTTATCAAGGAAATTCCAAGAAAAAATAGAATTACGAGTATTCTTACAGTCTCTATCAACCTTTGTGGGTGCTGAGATTACGTTTTCTGCTTCTGTCTGATCTTCCAGTGAAGTTGTGTAAGTTCAACTACTCATAGATTTGAATCTTGTCGCAAGCTTTGGTACTACACATGATCCTAACAGGAGTACAAGTCTCTTGGAAACAGTATTGAGGGACATTACATCATACCTGCCTTTTCTACAGTGATGATGTCCTGATATCTATAGATGTAGACCCTGCACAAGGATATAAAATAGCTACCTGTGGAGTTCAGGGAACCAATCAGGCCATCTTGGACCCAAGAGTCAGTAATCCAAGAAGAACAATCAAAAGTAAAAGTCAATGATTCCTGGCTCCTCCGACCTCCTCCTTGTCTTAATAAAAACACTAGTTATTGAACTGATTGGCCCCTGATCTCCACAAGTAGTTATGTTATACATTTTTAGTGCATCCCATGCTCCCACCTGAGTAATTGCCACTGGCTAAGGAACATTGCTAGACTTCCCTACCAACTTGGCAAACATAAATCCATCCTGCTTGGAAAATAAAAAGACTGAAACCTAGACTGAGGTCATTGGCGAATTTTTCTTCTCTTTTACTTTGTATTTGTATTTTTAAATGTTCAGTTGTTAATAAAATATAAGTGGAGGGTGGAAGAGGACACAATCATTTGCATTTACTGTGCCGTACACAAGGATGCTGACATAAACTACTTCTTGAATATTAATTTCAGATCTTTATATGTAGCTGACAGAATTTTCTGTTTGTAGTCCACAGAATCCCTCACACATTTATTTTTGCATTGTAATAATATGTTTACTTATTCTTCATGTAAGTATGATCGTTTAAGTGCATTGAAGACTCAGTGTAATATTGTTTAATTGTCTGAATTATTAGCCATACATTGCAAATGAACACAGCTGTGTACAACAAACAAGCAGACTGAAATAGAGTTTCAGTGCTTTTTAGGATTAAGTGCAAGTCCCATCAGGTAGTTCTAATATGAGAAAATCCTGCAGAGTGCCAAACACTTCCTCAGTATTGAAAAATCAAATCATGGCATCTCAGTTTCTGTGGAACCATTATGAAATCTCTGACTACTCTGAAATATTGGTTTCAGATATTCTCCAGAACTAGCCAAGTCACCTGATTTGACAGTTGCATCCCTCATTATGGAAGGAACTGCTCACTGTTAAAGGATAAACTGATGTGTTACACTTGACATTGTCCAAGGTTAAAAACTTATTCCCAGTAGAAACAAAAGCCTTGATTGCACACCATCTCCCAATGACACACAGTATTCTTCTATTTCTTCCATTGTACATTGGTACACCTGTTTTCATCAGACCTACAAATTAGATGTATCTATTTCAAATTCCTACTGCATGCACTATACTGTGATTCGAAACCAAAAATTGTATACCCTGTTCTTCTGGTAGATTGATTTATCATAGTAAGGATTATAACTACACTTTTTTCATCTGATCTAGATTATTATGCCTTCAAATATTAATTCAAATAATTTCTTCAACTTTAGGAAAAATGATTGAAGGCTATGGAAAACCATAATGATTTCAGAAGATGACTTCACTTTTGGGAACGTCTGTGTATGAAAATATTAGACTTCATGAACATTTAGAAAGTAATTTCAGTTTTTCCCAAAACTTCCAGGAATTTAAGGTTCTTCAAAATTCAACTTTGGAAAATGAAAGGAAAGGATAATGCAAAATATCAGTGTAGTATAATTAAATATCAAACAAAATTTATAAATATTTATGTTTCAATGTTACTTAAATTTCTGAACAATATAATATTTGTTTAATTTCTATAGACATATTATATCAACTGCACCTCAAGAACAATGGGAAACAACTCAACCGTCAACATGATCCAGTTAAACTTTGAAGATATAAGAAATATGGCTGGATTTTATTCTGTTTGTTCAATTGTATTGTATCTTATTACAGTGCTTACCAACTTCTTGGTTATTACAGTAGTTTTAGTTAAAAAAGAACTCCATGAGCCAATGTATATATTTTCTACTAACTTGCTATTTAATGGCATTATTGTCAGCACTGCTTTTCTTCCTAAATTAACTGCTGATATTTTATCAGAATCTAAAACGATTTCTATTTTTGCTTGCTATTGTCAAATGTACTTTATGCAAGTGTTTATTCTCACTGAACTGGCACTGTTGACTGTGATGGCATATGACCGTTATGTTGCAATTTGCAAACCTTTAAGGTATTCTTCAATTATGACTCTTAAGGCAGTACGTGGGCTTTCAGCTCTTCCATGGCTTTACTCTGTATCAATCTGTAATATAGGAATGATTTTATGTACCAGGCTCCAGTTGTGCAGCTTCACACTACAAAAACCTTATTGTGATTATTATTCTATTTTAAAATTGTCCTGCACAGACTATTTCATGCATAATGTGTACGGAATAGCGGTAGCTGTTGTTACAGCTGCAGTTCCCCTATCAGTTATTATTCATTCATATAGCAGTATAACACACATTAGTTTACAGTTATCCAAAGAATCAAGGATGAAAGCCTTTCATACTTGTTTACCTCATTTACTTGTCCTTGCACTCTATGTGATTGGTGTTCTCTTTATGGCAGTTCAACAGCGTTTGTCCACCAGTAATGTTCCTTCTGGTGCACATACATTTTTGTCACTGGAATTTCTTATTGTACCTCCCCTTGCCAATCCAATTATTTATGGGCTAAGAACAAAGCAAATTAGGTCTTCATTAATACAGTTCTGCAACAGAATGAAAAACAAGACCTAAATAATGAAGATGTTCATCAGTGATTTCAATTTGCAGTAATCAGAAACATTCTGATAAAAGAATAAAGCATTGATCATCCATTGGGTAACACTATCGATATTAATGATATCTGGACAAATCTTTAAAATTTATAAACAAGTATTTCCAGTACTCAAGAGAAAATTAAATTAATACAGATTTTGCTGTTTAGCAGTTATATATTCTTGGATGTTTGTGTTGAGTGTGTAATTTTTACAGAAGTGCTTCTCATTGTAATATTTTTCTTGTGAAAATTAGGCTGAAGCTACTGACTCTGTGACATATAAAGAAGAAGCCTTGAATATGACCCAGCTGACCTAAGACTAGTTAGTAACCTGGGCATGCAGGATGCAGAGGGGATGATGTGAGTTAGGGATTGATGTTACCTCTGCAACCTCAGTGGGGCAGATGTCTGACCCACTGCTATACTGGCCTGAGTGGTGGCTGAGTAAATGTTAAGCAGCATACAAGCTCAAAAGAAATATTTGGCTCATTAAGTAATGTTTTGCTCTCTAGTTAGCTCTGGCACTCATGCATATGCTCTTGGGCTGGTTTCACAAGTCCTTCTTCACCAGTGCTCTTATCAGGACTGCAAACAGAGCTAGGTACACAGAAAAGAAGTGCTACAATGGCTACCTGCATGATGGCTATTTCATCAGGTTGGCTCTCACCTCAGGGATCAAGCACTAGTTGACATATAGTGGATATGTAAGAATGAGCAAGCTAATTGAAATGGTGGAGGTGGTTGATGGTCAGCAGGCAGAGGGGTAATAATGCAAAAGAAAACACAAGTCCAGAGACATTAAAAGCATTTTAAAACTCTGTGTTAAGAAACACATCAATACAGTTAGACAGCCAACATAAGACAAATATACAAACTTAGACATTATTAGAAAAGATTTTCAGACAAAGACATTGGAACTTCATGATGCTTCACAGCAAGCTAAATAATTTAAATGTACTAGCAATACATTATATGGTAACAAAAAATCAGTTGCTGTAATTGTCAATCTGAATAACATACGTCATATACCAAAGCAAGCTGTGAGGCACTAAAGGTCCGTAGTAGCAAAACAAATATATGGAATGAGCCAAAAACTACTCGTCCCACCAGGCTATAAAACTTTAAAGAAACTTAAAAATAATAAAATGTAAGTGCTTTCGGGAAAACTCCCTTCATTAGACAAATAGCACAGATACATTATTGCTTTTTAAGGAAAGCACAACCAATCAAACAAAAGGTCTATGCCTCTTTAAAATAGGTTTCAATGGGACAACCCATTCAAATCTGGGCTTCTATCTGCCCTTAACTCAATGATCCACCTAACTTCACATGACTCTGTAATTAATAAGATCTCCTTCCCTAGGATTAGCTTTGATAACCTGCAAAACCATAAAACTGAATGTATGATCACCATATCGCTTAACATGTTGGTATAAAGCATTATGTTCTAATTTTAGACGTATAGCTGAACAGTGTTGTACAATTCTCTGTTTCAACTTACAGTTGGTTTTTCCTACGTAAAATAAAGTTCAGGATAAACATTGTGCTAAATAAATGACATTGTTAGTTTGACAGTCAGCATATAATTTAGGGGAGTACTACTTGCAGTTGACTGGATGAATAAATTCATTACTATGGGATATATATTTACACGCTTTACAATGTTTACATGGGTAGTTACCTATCCTGTTTGAAGCTCGAATACCATTCTTGGTGCTATTTCTATTCATACATAGAAGTTGCTTCAAGTTCTTATTACATCTAAACGTAAAGCTAGGAATATCCCCCACTAGATTTCTTATGGTATAATCTGTCAAAAGAATCTTTCATACATACAATATTACAAATGCCATACGTACCACTGCTGTACTTCAACTGTAACTTCAGCTTATCGTTATTAGACCTGGTAATATAATTTGATCTATTATGTGAGCCATGTTGAGAAAACCACGGTGCTGCCTTAGATGTCCTAAATGTTGTACTTATATTATTTAATAATATAAGTACTTCTGTTTTTAGAAAGCCTTGTTGGAGAAATAATTTATTAGTGAAGGATAGTATGCATCCTAGATATGTGTTTAATAATATAGTTAAAGGACAAACTTTTAGGATGCTTAGACTTTGCATGGATGATGAACATTTTCAATCTGAGGTTCAAGATTTCACTTCCCAGTTAGCCATGAAAGGCTACCATATAAGAGAAGTGGAACAGGTCATCGAAGAAAGCAAAACATTTAGGATGTCTAAGGCATAATTATATGCTGACTGTCAAACTGGCAATGTCATTTATTTAGCTCTATATTTATCCTGCACTTCATTTTACATAGGGAAAACCAATTGTAAGTTGAAACAGATAATTTTACAACACTGTTCAGCTATACGTCTGAAATTAGAACATAATGCTTTATACCAACATTTTAAGCAATATGGTGATCATACAATCAGTTTTATGGTTTTGCAGGTTATCAAAGCTAATCCTAAGGGAGGAGATCTTATTAATTACACAGAATCATATGAAGTTAGGTTGATATTTGAGCTAAGGGCAGATAGAAGCCCAGGTCTGAACGGGGTTGTCCCATTGAAACCTATTTTAAAGGGGTGTAGATCTTTTGTTTGATTGGCTGTACTTTCCTTAAAAAGCAATAATGTATCTGTGCAATTTGTCTGATGAAGGGAGTTTTCCTGAAAGTGCTTATGTTTTGTTATTATTTTTAAGTTTCATTAAAGTTTTATAGCCTGGTGGACGAAGTAGTTTTTGGCTCATTGAATAACATATGTAGAAGAACTAATATAGGAATACACTAAGATATTTAAAGAAAAAAGGGATAAATTATATTGTATTTTTTCAGGTGATACCTTGAGTACTGCTTCTCCTACAAGTAACATCTTCTGGCTTTTGAAGAGCACATAGTTATTTAGCTCCATTTAGCTTCATCTCAGCACAATGTCAGTAATCTTTATATTCTTGTTCTGTGAAGTAAAATCCTGGTTTGGAGAACAGCTTGGGGATCATTCACACATAAAAGTGTGTAAAGTGCAACAAAAATTCTCTATTGAAGTTCTGTATAAAAGAAAAGAGATCAAGCTCTAAGTCTAAGGGTGTCAAAGATCATCTTATATATCTGTTTGAATCCTTATGGAATAGGTCTGTTAATCAAACCAGACTCTCCTAGTCAGTCATCACTCTATCTCTGTGTCATACAGCTGGATGATTGCCCACTTTTGATGTCTTGTGAGTCGATGTACAGTTGTTTGAAATATTCTATTCCCCCCAAAAAAATAAACCACACCTAAAAATAACCAACACGAACACAAAGACCAAACTAAGGCAATGTGTATGCTATTATTAAATATATGTTTGCATTTAGTGTTCAATTAAGAATAATATGTAAGTACTTGCCTTGCTATAATACTGGCATAGACAACAAGCTGTAGTATCTGATTTGTCTGGCTTCTTATATCAGCTTGAATTTTCCCTCAACCCTCCCACCCTTTTGCTTTTGTCATTTTAAGAGTCAGTGTCTAGCTCTCTAGCTTTCACCCCTGGTGGTAATCTGACTACCAAGGTCTCTCCCTCACCTTTGATTGCTACTGTCAGTTGTGTAAGCTAATTAGGTACTTTTCCCACTAACTTTTTCACATAGATCCATAATACTGAGAATCCATTCAACAAGCAATTATTGTTCTTGAGCTGTCCTCCCTTACTATAAATCATACTTTTCACAAAGCTCCCATCTGCTTAACACCTTTGTCACTTTCTGAGAGGGTCCTGAATAAATCATGTGCCACCCTTGGCAGAAAAAAGATTTATCTTACTGTTTTGCACTTCATTTAACTGCTTTATCACTTTTAAGTACCCTAATATTGTATTGCTTGCTGATTGCTGAGAATTGCACTTTTGAGAAGTTTTACTGGCAATGTGACAGTGTAATTTGCTACTTTGTATTTTTGTTGGTATGCAATTGTTGTATTCCTGCAAATTTGGTCCTGTTAAAGGGATTCTACAGTTTCCTTAAGCAATAACACACATCTGGGTGTGGGTAATGCTAGATTTACCCACAGTTGGTATGGTTTGGTGACGAGGGCGAAGCTCGAGTGACCAAACAAAGACAGCTGTGGGTAAATCTAGCATTACCCACACGCAGACGTGGGTTATTGCTATTATACAATGACATTATTTAAGAAAAAATACTTACTTTTCTTAAATAATGCCTTTGTATAATACCTGATTGGCACCCTTCCATGGGTTTCCGCTATCCTGGGGCTTTTTCTGATGTACTTGGCATGCGTATGCTTACGCAGTATATCAGAGCTGTGTAGAGGAAGCAACAGAGAAAGGAAGATCTCCGTTGCTTTTTTTTAAAGATAACTCGCTATGTTAAACATATAACATAGCCAAATTACAGCAACAGAGATCTTCCATTCTCCATTGCTACATAACACAAACAAAAAAACAAGACTTATACTAATGAAAAAAGTCCAGGCGACCGGACCTTTGTCCATTAGTATATGTCGGATTTACAACTGCCACGCTGGTTGGGCTGGCCAATCAGCGTGCACATTTTGGAATACTAATCAGCAGTCATTGTATAATTTGTTTTAAGTACCTGTATAAATATGGTGTGTTTGCAAGTCTCATGGCTGATTCCCAAGAACTTAGGAATGCTGGGAGCCTTACGTCTGCCGTTGAAGTGATTTTTTTGCATCATGCGCCATTCAGGCATAAGCTAAGTAATAGTATTTACAAATCATACTTCTAGAAGCTATTTTAGTGACCAACTACTGGCTTAGAATTTTATTTGTGCATTTGCATGTATTTAAGGCTGAAATTACTGCATTTGCTTAAACTGTCTTATTGATCTGATTGATTTGAAATCACCTTGTCTAGATAGTTTGTTAAGGTTGTTTTGTGGTAGCATGTCTAGATAGCTTGTTAAGGTTGTTTTGTGGCAGCATACACTCTCAAGTGGTCTTTTTGTGCTTTTGCATTAAGAGGACTGGGATATTCCATCTAGTGGCAGTAGGTGGTGGACTGGTCTACCTGAGGTGGAAAACACAGTTTACCTATATGACTTGTACTAGTACTGTAAGCAACAATTTGATGACTCACTGCACAAAGGTAAGCTCAGAGCAGGTAGCCTGTATGTCGGATAGCGCTAATGCCATATCCTAGTAGTAGTTAATACCACATCCTAGCATTATTCAACTCTAGTCTCTAACCCTAGAGACTTCCTATGAGACCTCTGTAAAATCCAGTCCTCAAACTCTAATAATCTCCCCTAAAACAAGTCTGGACAAGATGGATATGCAATTTCCAAATGTCTCCATTGCCAGCTTGGTAGATATGGACATCCTGAGACAATATAGCAACTGTCTCATGTTCACTAAAAAACTCTTCCCCCTTAAAGACCCCAACACAGTATGAGAGAGATGTACATGCAAAATTTCCTTGAAGATAAAATTCTTGCATACAAGCAAGGTTGTCAGGAACACACACACTACATCCTCCACACATAGTTTCAACTCACATAGACCATCTTATGCTGAGGCCATAAAAAATAATCTTTTCAAACCTCAATGACCTCCTAAGCCTGCAAACAGCTATGCCAATCATCAGTAATCTCTAAAGCTTACATCAGAAGCACCACCAAACACCTCAAATAAGTCTGCACCCAATGGACCCCCAAAAACATAGCCCATAAGGCATGCAAGCAAATTACCCAAGACTCTTGCTATATGGACTACATTATATGAAACACAGGCGTCTCACTAACCAGACTGGACAAGGAGAAGGTTACAGTCAGTTGCGTATCTGGACCCAAGACCCATTAAGTTACACATGCACTCAAGTCATTGCACCACATGTACCAGTATTACTCTATCATAGTCCATCTGGGAGTAAATGACCTGAGACTTTCCTCTCTGGATTATATGAAGATAGACATTATGGACCTGGTATGTCCCTTGCATTGAGCAGCATTCTACCTTCAGCAGGGACGATGCCACATTATGAACCAAAAACAGTTGACCTTAACACTTGGCTTCGTTTCTGCTGTCAGCCCAGAGAGATTCAATATCTTTCATCCTGGGAGGACGTGGTCAACAGACCATGATGCTTTGCCAAAGATGGCCTGCACCTGTCTACCCTGGGCTTCAGGATTTTGGCTAAAATTTATCCACCACCTTAAAGCCCTTTTTAGGCAATGCCAAAGTGACAAACCTACAAACATAGCAAATAAAACCCAAAGGAACCTAAAGGTGTTACTGTTCAATACTCCAAGCCTTACAAAGAAACTCCACACCCTACATGCTCTCCTTACTCTAGAGAATATAGACATCTGTGCCATTACTGAGACTCAGTTTAAAGCCACAGAAAGTACTCCAGTAGTGCAATGCTACAGTGCCTTTCACACATTTAGACCATCAGCTGCACTGACAGGGACTAAAGGTGGAGGTGTCTTGATCTACATTACCAACACATATACCTCAAGTAAGTTAAAAAGATGATACCCTGTAGTTCATCCATGTGCAAATCACCTTATATAGAATCCCTTACCACATCTTAGCAACCTATAGATAATCAACTATGTCTCAAGAATCACAGAATTCTTATTTAGACCTACTGGAGGCACTCTCCATCCAACCAAACACTCTATGATAGACTTTAACTACCTCTCTATAGACTGATAAACATACACTGCCTCCAACATGCAGGCATAACGTTTCCCAGACTTTATTAACACTAGTGCCCTATTAAGTGACAGTTTCTCAAAATTCAATGCCCCACCCAACACAAAGTTCAAACAGTATATGCAGAATTATTCACAGAAACACTATACATACATGAAAATGGCCACATATAGGCTGCTGTACCTACCAGACGTAAACCCAATACAATACCCAAAAACAAACCACATGGGTGGAATCCTAATCTTATATAACAAAAGGAAAAAAGTCATGGCCAAAGTCAGCAACAGCAACTTTCATAATGGCAAGAGCTCACTAATAAAAATTAATCAGGAAACTAAGAGGACTAATTAAATCTAACAAGGCCAATTACAAGGTCAAGATTGTCTGTGAAGCTAAAGACAACCACAAAACCTTCTACAGCTATGTCTGAAACCTCAAAGGTAACACACAACAGTGTGCAGAACTGATAGTAAATGGTACTACCTTTACTGAGCAGAGTGACATAGCGAATCTGTTAGCTGACAAATTCAGCTTAAATTTTACCCGCCAGCTCCTTGTGAAATCCCCACCAACATAACCCCCCAACTATCAGGAGGGAGCATGTCAGAGTAGCACTAACTAAGGCTAAAAACACAGCCTCAGTGAGACCTGACAGTATCCCAGGTTGCCTTCTAAATAGCCTGAAACATGCCTTATCATGACCACTTGAGTCACTTTTCTACTACAGCCTCAAAACAGGTGACGTACCAAGCAAATGGAGAATGGCAACATTATTATTCTTCACAATGGTGTATCATCAACCATCCCCAGAAACTACAGCTTCATTAGTTTGATTAGTGTAATATGCAAAACCCTAGAACAAATTATCATGGAAATGATCAACAAAGACATTGGCAACCTACAGACTCTGGACCCATCCTAGTCTGGTATTGTCAGAGGAAGGTCAAGCCTACTTAACCTGGTAGACTTTTCTGAGAAGGTAACTAAGGCAATGGATGAAGGTAAAATGGTGCATGTCACCTACCTACATCTGGCTAAGGCATTCATTTCAATACATTACTCTGGTATTGTGGGCAAACTCACCAAACTAGACATAAATCCCTACACAACTCATGGATTGCCAGTTGGCTTACAAACAGGACCCCCAAAAGATCAGGACAGGTGAGACCACCTCCACCAAGAGGCAGGTCACCAGTGGAGTACTGCAGGGCTCCATGCTGGGCCTACTTCTGTTTGGTATCTATTTCTTAGAGATCAAGGCTAACATCAAGGGCCTCTGTCTCACCAAGTTCATACATTCTCCCCTTGATACTAACATCCTGCAAGGTCTAACAAAGATGTGACTGGTGCCAAAGCCACAGATTAAAATTTAGTGCAAAAAAGTGCATTATAGTGCCTTTTAGGAAAATGTTTACCCAGGCAAATTACTCCATTGATAAGACACCTGTAACAGTTGATCCAGAAGTCAGAGATCTGGAAACATATGTAAACAGTAATCTGGTCTTTGACCAACATGTAGCCAAGATAGTAAGAAAATCATTCTATGTTGCCAAAATTATAAGGGTATGGCATCCAAGTCCAAGAAAGTTATGCTACCACTCTACTCATCCCTTATCAGATCCATCATTGAGTACAATGGCTCCTTTGGCATTTACCTGACTAAGCATGTGCAACAACTAGAATGCCCTCAGAGGTTCCTCACCATGAGACTCCAGGTTATTTTCACACTGTCCTGTACAGATAGCCTTAGAACCCTGTTTCTATATTTGGTCTTCTACAGTCTGTTGAGAGATGATCTCTGTTTGGCATATAAAGCATCCTTAGATCCAACTCTCATATAGCTTTTGCAGAACTGCAAAATGAGCAGCACCAGAGACCCTAGATCTAGGGATCTGAGCTTTGCTTGCAGCATGAATTGAACATGCTGATGAGACATACATGTGAAGCAAAGGATCCCTGTGCCTTAGAATAGGCTCCCAATCTTTGTGAAGCAGACTTCATTCCTAACCCTATTCAAATGTAATCTTAACCATTGGATGGGAAATTGCAAATTCATCCACCGGCTGTCCCCCATGTTTCTTACAATCAGAGGCTGACAGTAAACATTCCCTAATTAACGTTATATTGGTATTCATAAATACATCCCCTTGCTAGCCCCCATGTTTCTATTAGACAAGGGCTGACAATAAATATTCCCTGACTAACACACCTGTCCACCTAATATTTTAGCAACCTCCTAACAAACATACCCCTCCTAACAAACATACACCCCAATTAAGGTGCACATGTTACAAGGGGAAACAATTGGGTTGGGTTGTATGGCTAGGCTTATAAACACCATGGTGGTCATTAGCCAAGTATATACCAATGAACCTTTGAACCTATAACTAGACTCTGAGAAATGTTATAATTTTGTCACATTGTAATGATATTATATGGCTGATTTTTGGTTATTTGATAGATATTTAAGACCATGTGACATTTTTATGTTAAAATGTCTAGTGCAATATGCAAACAATAAAGCATGAAGCACCAATCCAGGCATGTCTAAGGGTCAGCTCCTGGTGTTTTCTCCTGTCTACCTGATGAATCTGGGCTTCTTGGGGCAATGCAGCAATTGCATCATGTACACAGACACCCCTGTCCTCCTACCACCCAACACTACAACCTGTGAGAGATGCACTTATATAGCCAAACTAGAAGCAAAGCTCTCTTCACCCAAGACTTGACTAGAAAGTCAAGAGGAGAGGGTAAACACTTGCACCACACCACACTCATCACATAGTCCCCCAAAATCTACACCATCAAAACACACACATAGAAACACAAAACAAACACCTACATTCATGGAGGCTCTCAATAAAAATCTGCCCAAGCAACAGGGACCTCCAAAGCAGAAACACAAGCAACCTCCACCCCCAACACAACCCAAATGACACATAGCCCACAAACTCAGTGTGCCACTCAACCACAGCCTATAAGGCATAGCAACGTACCCAACACTCTAGTCATAGGTGACTCTATAGTCAGGCACACTAATGTTCCACTCACCAGGCTAAACAAGGAGAAAGTTACTGTCAGCTGCCTGTCGGGTGCCAGGATCCACCACATAATGCACACACTCAGGTCACTTTACAACCAGTACAAATATGACTCTGTCATTGTCCATGTTGGTGTGAATGACCTGAGACGTACCTCCCTGGCCTACATGAAAAGAGACATGAAGGAGCTGTCCAGTCCTGTAGCCCAGTCAGGTATGACCCTAGTCCTGAGTAGCATCCTGCCATCACCCAGAATGATACCACAGTACAAGGACAAAATGACTGACTTCAACAATTGGCTAAGCTACTGGTGTTATTCTAAGGGGATCCAATATCTGTCTACCTCTGATTACATGATCGACAGGCCACGATGCTTTGCCAGAGAGGGCCTGCACCTGTCACCCTTGGGATTCCAGATACTGGCTAAGGCTCTTGTGACCCCTATAGTGCCTTTTTTAGGCAAGGTTCAAATGACAAACTCACCACCATAACAGGTATAAGCAAGCAAAATCTGAGGGTAATGCTACTCAATGCTAGACGTCTAAACCTCAAAAAGCACTCACTCGAGGCACTCCTTAAAATGGAGAACATTGACATCTGTGCAGTGACAGTGACCTGGTTCAAGGCTCCAGAGATCACCCCTGCATTACCAGGCTATAATTCATACCACACCTTTTGGCCACCTAACCTGGACTGAAACACTAAAAGCAGAGGCGTGTCCATATTCATTAAGGATATCCACACCTCCAGGCTAGCTGCTCAGCATAATGCATCCGAGATTATCCAAGTGCAACTAACTCTGGGCAAGACCGCAATCCAAATTGTAGCTTGCTACAGATCCCCCACCATTACCCAGGATTCCCACTCCTCATTTCTTTATACACTGGAAAATATTAGTGTATAACCTAACACCCTAATAATGGTCGATTTCAACTATGCCACCATTAAATGGGAAAACTACTTACATACCAACTCTTTTGCTCAACGTTTTCTGGAATTTATAAATTCCAATGCTTTGGATCAACTTATCCATGCCCCCACCAGGGACAGCAATATCCTAGATCTGGTCATTACTAACATGGGCAACCGGTGTTCCACACCAGAGGTCAATTCCTTGTTGGTCAGATCCGACAACAAGCTAATCACCCTAGACATACACTTAGGGAAACCACCGTAAAAAATTTCTCTAAAGCCAACTTCACCCTTCTTAAGGCAGAAGTGGCAAACTTCATGACACCCATGCAGACGGATAATAGAGGTACGACTGCTGAATCCTACACAAATGCACTTTATAAGTACTTACACGAGTGCATGGATCATGCAATCCCTAACAGAACCAAGATGCTATCCTCCAAAAAAGGAAGCCAATCTGGTGGTCCCCTGCCATAAGCAAACTCTACAACAGAAGAAAGAAACTGTTGCAAAAAAGAGTAAAATCCCATGATTGGAGGAACTCACTGGTCATCCTCAGTAAAAAGCTGAAATCCCTCATAAAATCCTCCAAATCTAGTTACAAAAACAAAATCACCACAGATTCTAAAGACAACCACAAAGCATTCTATAGCTATGTCAAGAATCTCAATGGCAACACTCAGATCTGATCTGAGTTACAGCACAATGGTAATAAATATACAGAAACAACTGATATTGCTACCATCCTGGCAGATAAGTTCAGTGCTAACTTTACCCCCCTCTCACCCCCTAAAGGGCCCATCTCTATATTGGAAGAATGCAAAGTTCTTGTACTCATGGCTGCACAGTAAAAAACACACTCTCCAAAGCCAAGAACACAGCATCCATGGGACCTGACAACATCCCAGGCTGCATTCTACATAAACTACAGAATTAACTGGCACCTCACCTAAGTGCCATGTTCAGTCATAGCCTCACCTAAGGCTTTGTGCCCACTGAATGGCGCACAGTGACAGTTATCCCACTCCACAAAGGGGGAACCACCACGGACCCTGGGAACTACCGCCCCATTAGCCTGATGAGCCTGGTCTGCAAGGCAATGGAATGTATCATCATGGAACTTATAAACAATGACATTGGTAATCTCCAAACTCTGGACCCCTACCAGTTCGGGTTTGTAAAAGGCAAATCATGTCTCCTAAACCTGATAGACTTCTTTGAAGCAGTCACCAAAGCCGTAGATGAGGGTAACGTGGTTCACATAGCCTATCTAGATCTTGCCAAGGCTTTTGACGCCATCCTCCACTCTGGAATTATAGATAAACTCACTAAACTAAGTATAAATCCCTATGTCACAAGATGGGTTGTCAACTGGCTCACTGACAGAACCCACACTGTGAAAGTAGCAGACTCCAAATCCGACTTCAGACCAGTGACAAGTGGAGTACCACAGGGTTCAGTCCTGGGTCCTCTCCTGTTTGGTAACTACTTCTCAAAAGTACAGGCTAACAAAGAAAGTCTTTGGTTAATGAAGTTCGCAGATGACTGCAAACTAGGAGCCATAATCAAAACTCCTAATGATGTGGACATCCTACAAAAGGGCCTCACTGAGACAGATGCCTGGTGTCAAAGCCATGGCCTCAAGCTCAATGCCAAAAAGTGCATTGTCATCCCTTTTGGTAAAAACTCTGTACCTATGAACTACCACATAGGCGGTAGTCTACTTAACACCTAAAGTATGATAAGAGACCTTGGGACACAGGTGGACAGTAGTATCTCCTTTGATAATCACATCACCACAGTAGTCAGGAAATCCTTCTATGTGGCACACCTCATTACAAAAGGTTTCTCATCCAGGAAAAAAGAGGTCATTGTTCCGCTCTACTCATCACTCATTAGACCCATTATAGAATACATCTAGGATTTGTAACCTGAAAATACACTCACTGGAGGTTCTCCTCACACTGGAAGATGCTGACATCTGCGGAGTCATGGAAACTTGGTTCAAGGCTGCAGAGAGCACCCCTGCCTTACCAGACTATACTTGATTCTACACATTGACCCCAAAAATGAGGTTGGCAAAACTAAGGGTGGTGGAGTCTCTATCTTCATTAAAGACAAGCACACCTCCAGACTGGTTTGCTAGCATGACACACTAGAATTACTCCAGGTGCAACTGACAGTTGTCAAGACACCCATTCAAGTTATAACCAGCTATAGACCTCCCCCTCCATGACTCAGAACACCCACCCCTCCTACTTGGATCGACTTGACTCCATCAAGGTACCCCCTAACACCGTGCTCCTTGGTGACTTCAACTACCCCACCATAGTCTGGGTGGATTGTTCTTGCACTAATGTACTCACCCAATGATTCCTTGACTTCATCAGTTCTAACACACTAGATCAGCTTGTCTCATCCCCCACAAGGGGAGGTAACATTCTGGACTTGGTTATTACCAACATGGGTGACAGCTGCACCACTGTCATAGTTTGTTTTTTCTGGTGAGATCAGATCATTGGTCTGTCTCATTCAAAGTTTCTATCCTGCCCAACCCCCCCCCCCCCCACCCCAGCCATACCAGGCTAAAAAACTTCTCAAAAGCTGACTACAACCTCCTAATGAAGGGTATTAGTAACTTCACACCACTGCCCCCCCCCCCCTCAGAGGATGCAGACAACTATGCTGAACAGTACTCCACTATAGTATACAAGCACCTTTACAACTGCATGGACTCAGCCATACCCAACAGAACTAAAACTGGCTCATCAAGGAAACACAAACCTGTCTGGTGGACATCCGGTATCAACAGGCTTAATAACAAAAGAAAGAAACTGTTGTCCAAGGGTAAAAAGGAACAGATTCCAAATTGGAAAAACTCCCTCCTTAGCCTCAACCAGCAAATTAGATCACTAGTGAAAACTGAAAAATATTAATATACAACCAAACACTCTAATACTGGGTGATTTCAACTACCCTGCCATTAACTGGGAAAACTACTTGTGTACCAACACCTTTGCCCAACAGTTCTTGGAATTCATAAATTCCAATACCCTGAATCAACTAATCCATAGTCCCACCAGGGGCTCCAATACCCTAGACCTGGTAATTACCAACATGGGAAACTGATGCTCCGCACCTATGATCACCCCCTCATTGGTTAGGTCAGACCATAAGCTAATCACCCTTAATATCCACATCCCACCCCACTCCCCAGTAAGGAAACCTCCATAAAAAAATTCTCCAAAGCCAACTTCATGCTACTCAAGTCAGAAGTGACAAACTTCAAGACACCCATGCAGACGGGAACTGAACATTTGACTGCTGAGTCCTACACTAAGGCACTGTACGAGCACATCCACTCATGCATGAATCGTGCAATCCCAGATAGAACCAAGATACTCTCCTCCAAAAAAAGGAAGCCAATCTGGTGGTCTCCTGCCATAAACAAACTTTACAACAAAAGGAAGAAACTGTTGCAGAAAAGATTCCCCATTAGGGAAACCACAGTAAAAAATTTCTCCAAAGCCAACTTCACGCTTCTTAAGACAGAAGTGGCAAACTTCACGACACCCATGCTGAGTCCTACACTAAGGCACTGTACGAGCACATCCACTCATGCATGAATCGTGCAATCCCAAATAGAACCAAGATACTCTCCTCCAAAAAAAGGAAGCCAATCTGGTGGTCCCCTGCCATAAACGAACTTTACAACAAAAGGAAGAAACTGTTGCAGAAAAGATTCCCCATTAGGGAAACCACAGTAAAAAATTTCTCCAAAACCAACTTCACGCTTCTTAAGACAGAAGTGGCAAACTTCATGACACCCATGCTGACGGACAATAGAGGTATGACTGCTGAATCCTACACAAATGCACTTTATAAGCACTTACACGAGTGCATGGATCATGCAATCCCTAACAGAACCAAGATGCTGTCCTCCAAAAAAAGGAAGCCAATCTGGTGGTCCCCTGCCATAAACAAACTCTACAACAGAAGAAAGAAACTGTTGCAAAAAAGAGTAAAATCCCATGATTGGAGAAACTCCCTGGTCAGCCTCAGTAAGAAGCTGAGATCCCTCATAAAATCCTCCAAAGCTAGTTATGAAAACAAAATCGCCACTGACTCTAAAGACAACCACAAAGCATTCTATAGCTATGTCAAGAATCTCAATGGCAACACTCAGATCTGCTCTGAGTTACAGCACAATGGCACTAAATATACAGAACCAACTGATATTGCCAACATCCTGGCAGATAGGTTCAGTGCTAACTTTACCCCCCCCCCCCATCATCCCCTAAGGGGCCCATCTCTATACCAGAAGAATGCAAAGTTCCTGTAATCACGGCTGCACAGGTAAAAAACACACTATCCAAAGCCAAGAACACAGCATCCATGGGACCTGACGACATCCCAGCCATACCAGGCTAAAAAACTTCTCAAAAGCTGACTACAACCTCCTAATGAAGGGTATTAGTAACTTCACACCACTGCCCCCCCCCCCTCAGAGGATGCAGACAACTATGCTGAACAGTACTCCACTATAGTATACAAGCACCTGTACAACTGCATGGACTCAGCCATACCCAACAGAACTAAAACTGGCTCATCAAGGAAACACAAACCTGTCTGGTGGACATCCGGTATCAACAGGCTTAATAACAAAAGAAAGAAACTGTTGTCCAAGGGTAAAAAGGAACAGATTCCAAATTGGAGAAACTCCCTCCTTAGCCTCAACCAGCAAATTAGATCACTAGTGAAAACTGGAAAATATTAATATACAACCAAACACTCTAATACTGGGTGATTTCAACTACCCTGCCATTAACTGGGAAAACTACTTGTGTACCAACACCTTTGCCCAACAGTTCTTGGAATTCATAAATTCCAATGCCCTGAATCAACTAATCCATAGTCCCACCAGGGGCTCCAATATCCTAGACCTGGTAATTACCAACATGGGAAACTGATGCTCCGCACCTATGGTCACCCCCTCATTGGTTAGGTCAGACCATAAGCTAATCACCCTTAATATCCACATCCCACCCCACTCCCCAGTAAGGAAACCTCCATAAAAAAATTCTCCAAAGCCAACTTCATGCTACTCAAGTCAGAAGTGACAAACTTCATGACACCCATGCAGACGGGAACTGAACGTTTGACTGCTGAGTCCTACACTAAGGCACTGTACGAGCACATCCACTCATGCATGAATCGTGCAATCCCAAATAGAACCAAGATACTCTCCTCCAAAAAAAGGAAGCCAATCTGGTGGTCCCCTGCCATAAACGAACTTTACAACAAAAGGAAGAAACTGTTGCAGAAAAGATTCCCCATTAGGGAAACCACAGTAAAAAATTTCTCCAAAACCAACTTCACGCTTCTTAAGACAGAAGTGGCAAACTTCATGACACCCATGCTGACGGACAATAGAGGTATGACTGCTGAATCCTACACAAATGCACTTTATAAGCACTTACGAGTGCATGGATCGTGCAATCCCTAACAGAACCAAGATGCTGTCCTCCAAAAAAAGGAAGCCAATCTGGTGGTCCCCTGCCATAAACAAACTCTACAACAGAAGAAAGAAACTGTTGCAAAAAGAGTAAAATCCCATGATTGGAGAAACTCCCTGGTCAGCCTCAGTAAGAAGCTGAGATCCCTCATAAAATCCTCCAAAGCTAGTTATGAAAACAAAATCACCACTGACTCTAAAGACAACCACAAAGCATTCTATAGCTATGTCAAGAATCTCAATGGCAACACTCAGATCTGCTCTGAGTTACAGCACAATGGCACTAAATATACAGAACCAACTGATATTGCCAACATCCTGGCAGATAGGTTCAGTGCTAACTTTACCCCATCATCCCCAAAGGGCCCATCTCTATACCAGAAGAATGCAAAGTTCCTGTAATCACGGCTGCACAGGTAAAAAACACACTATCCAAAGCCAAGAACACAGCATCCATGGGACCTGACGACATCCCAGGCTGTGTTCTACACGAACTACAGAACAAACTGGCACCCCACCTAAGTACCATGTTCAGTCATAGCCTCACCTCAGGCTATGTGCCCACTGAATGGTGCACAGTGACAGTTATCCCACTCGACAAAGGGGGAGCCACCACAGACCCCAGAAACTACCACCCCATTAGCCTAACGAGCCTGGTCTGCAAGGCTATGGAATGTATCATCATGGAACTTATAAACAATGACATTGGTAATTTCCAAACTCAGGACCCCACCCAGTTCAGGTTTGTAAAAAGAAGATCATGTCTCCTAAACCTGATAAACTTCTTTGAAGCAGTTACCAAAGCCATAGATGAGAGTAAAGTGGTTCACACAGCCTGTCTAGATCTCGCCAAGGCTTTTGACACCAACCCCCACTCTGGAATTATAGATAAACTCACTAAACTAGGTATAAATCCCTATGTCACAAGATGGGTTGCCAACTGTCTCACTGACAGAACCCACACTGTGAAAGTAGCAGACTCCAAATCCAACTTCAGACCAGTGACAAGTGGAGTACCACAGGGTTCAGTCCTGGGTCCTCTCCTGTTTGGTATCTACTTCTCTGAAGTACAGGCCAACACAGAAGGTCTTTGGCTAATGAAGTTCACAGATGACTGCAAACTAGGAGCCATAATCAAAACTCCAAAAGATGTGGACATCCTACAAAAGGGCCTCGCTGAGACAGGTGCTTGGTGTCAAAGCCATGGCCTCAAGCTCAATGCCAAAAAGTGTATTGTCATCCCTTTTGGTAAAAACTCAGTACCCATGAACTACCACATAGGTGGTAGTCTATTTAACACCAAAAGTGTGATAAGAGACCTTGGGACACAGGTGGACAGTAGTCTCTCCTTTGATAATCACATCACCACAGTAATCAGGAAATCCTTCTATGTGGCACACCTCATCACAAAAGGTTTCTCATCCAGGAAAAAAGAGGTCATTGTTCCCCTCTACTCATCACTCATTAGACCCATTATAGAGTACAATGCCCCTTTTGGTATGTACCTCACAAGACATCTACAACAACTGGAAAGGCCACAAAAATACCTCACAAAGAGGATTACTGGCCTCAAAGAGATGCCTTATACAGACCGTCTCAAAAAACTCCAGCTTTACTCCGTTGCATATCGCCTACTCAGAGGTGATCTCTGCCTAACACACAAAGTTATGTCAAACCCAGAGCTTTTAGACATGCTTCACTTAAAGAAATCCCAATCCTTACGAGCTACACACTCTAGGGACCTAAACCTCATCACCACAATAAACAGAACATGCTGAAGGAATAGATTCCTGTCCCAGGGACTTCCCATACTCTGGAATAAACTACCTATCTATATCAAACAAAGCTCCTCATTAGCACTCTTCAAGAAAAATCTTGATGATTGCATGGGAGATAGGAAATTCACCCCCGGGGACACTTCTGTGGCTCTGCTCGACAGTGGCACAGGAAAATAATTTTCTTGGGTGGCGAAAGCCAGGGTACCTTTGGCTAGGCTTAAATAGGCCCTAGGGCCAATAGCCTAGTACCTACCTATGAACCTATGAACCTATAAGAGGAAAATCCCACAATGCAAAAAATTCCCTTACCAGCCTCAGTAAGAAGCTGAGATCCCTCATAAAATCCTCCAAAGCCAGTTACGAAAATAAAATTGCCAAAGATTCCAAAGACAACCACAAGGCATTCTATAACTATGTCAAGAATCTAAATGGCAATGCTCAGATCTGCTCTGAGCTACAACAGAATGGCATTAAATATACTGATCCCAAGGATATTGCCAATATCCTGGCAGATCGATTCAGTGCCAACTTCACCCCCCTCTCACCCCTAAACATCCCATCTCAACACCAGAAGATTGTCAAATTCTGGTAATAACAGTCACACAGGTAAAAAACGCACTCTCCAAAGCTAAGAATACAGCATCCATGGGACCAGATGACATCCTGGGCTGTGTACTACATGAACTACAAAATGAAGGGGCACCTCACCTAAGTGTCATGTTTAATCATACCCTCACTTCAGGCTTCATGCCCACTGAGTGGTGTACAGCTACAGTTATCCCACTCCACAAGGGGGGGATCCACCTTGGATCATGGAAACTACTGTCCCATCAGTCTGATGAGCCTGATCTGCAAGGCCATGGAACATATTGTCATGGAACTTATAAACAAAGATATTGGCAACCTTATAACAGTGGACTCCACCCAGTTTGGGTTTGTGAAGGGCCGATCTTGTCTCCTGAACCTGATTGACTTCTTCGAATCAGTCTCAAGAGCCATGGATGAGGGTAAGACAGTCCACACAGCCTATCTGGACCTCACCAAGGCCTTTGACACCATCCCCCACTCTGGAATCATAGATAAACTTACTAAGCTGGGCATTAATCCCTACATCATTCAATGGGTTGCCAACTGGCTTACTGACAGAACCCAGAGTGTAAAAGTAGCTGACTCCAAATCCAGCTCCAGTCAAGTGACAAGTGGAGTACCTCAGGGTTCAGTCCTGGGACCGCTCTTGTTTGGCATTGACTTCTCTGAAGTACAGGCCAACACTAAGGGACTCTGGCTAACAAAGTTCGCAGATGACTGCAAACTGGGAGCCATTATTGAATCCCCAAATGATGTGGATATTCTACAAAAGGGCCTTACAGAAACAGATGCTTGGTGCCAAAGCCATGGGCTCAAGCTCAATGTCAAGAAATGTATAGTTATCCCCTTTGGAAAAAAACATGTACCCGTGAATTACCACAAAGGTAGCAGTACACTAAACACCGAAAGTGTGATAAGAGACTTAGGGACACAAGTAGACAGTGGTCTCACCTTCAATAACCACTTTGCCACAACAGTGAGGAAATCCTTCTATGTGGTACACCTCATCACTAAGGGCTTTTCATCCAGAAAAAAGGAGGTCATTGTCCCACTGTACTCATCCCTCATTAAACCCATTATAGAATACAACACCCCATTTAGTATGTACCTCTCAAGACATCTGCAACAACTGGAAAGGCTGCAGAAATACCTCTCTAAAAGAATCACAGGCCTAAAGCAGATGCCCTATGCTGACCGCCTTAAAAAACTCCAGCTATACTCTGTCGCATATCATCTACTCAGAGGCGATCTCTGCTTAACATACAAGGTCATGCCAAACCCAGAGCTGCTGGACATGCTACACTTAAAGAAATCCCAATCCCTCAGAGTCACATGCTCCAGGGATCTAAACCTTGTCATCACAATAAACAAAACATGCTGGAGGGATAGGTTCCTGACCCAGAGACTCCCCAGACACTGGAATAGACTGCCCATACATGTCAAGCAGAGTGCCTCCTTGGCCTTCTTCAAAAGGAACCTTGACGATTGGATGGGAGAAAGGAAATTCACCCAGGGGATCACGTTAGTCGCCCTGCTAGACAGGGGTCCAGGGAAGTAAATAGTGTGGGAAGAAATAGCCAGGGAATTGTTATAGCTAGGCTTGTATAGGTCCTAGGGCTGATAGCCTAGTACCAACCTATGAACCTATGAACCTCCAAAGCCAATTATAAATCAAAATTAGCCTCCAAAACAAAGGGAAACTACAAAGCCTTCTTCAGTTACATCAGGAACCTCCATGGCAAAGACCAGGTTTGTTCTAAATTAGTACTTAACGGTACCACTTATACTGATTCTGTTGACTTAGCCAACCTGCTAGCAGATAGGTTCAGCACAAACTTCACCTCCCTGCTCCCCACAAAGGCCCATTCGACATCCCTGATCATAGGATCAAAGGACATTACTAGGCTATTGGCTCTGAGGCCCTTATAACCTAGCCAAGAGTTTAGCCCATGTTTAGACAAGTCAGCACCCATAGCCCCTGTCCAGCAGGGACATGGGTGGAATCCCAAGGGGTGTATTTTATGTTTCCCATTCAGTTATCCAGATTGTGCTTGAAAAGGGGTAATAAGGTACTCTGCTTGATGTGGAGATGGAGTCTGTTCCACAGATGGGGGAGTCTCTGGGACACAAATCTGTTCTGCCAACACATTCTATTGATGTCACAGACCAGGTTGAGGTCACATGTGTAGGTTACTTTAGCAGAGTTAAACTTGCAGGGGTTCCTATTATGTTATCAAACTTCAACAAGTTCGAACCCTATATGGTCGAAATCATATAGTCGAACTTGCTGAAGTTCAAATACACAAAAAAATAAATAAATAAAAGATGCAACAGTAAACTAACTGTTGCAAGCAGAAGCAAACCCCTGCACCCACCACCGCTCTTTAAAAATACCTACTTTGAGACTGCACTATAGTGCGGAAAGGGAATATTTCCCTTTACTGCACTGTAGTGCGATCTTGGAGTTGGTATATTTAAAGAGCGGGTGTAGTGCAGGGGTTGCTCGCTTGCAACAGTTAGTTTACTGTTGCATCTTTTATTTATTTATTTTTTTGCTGTGTTCGAAGTTTTGAAACTTTGAACAGACAAGTTTGATATTGTCGTGTTCGAAGTTGCAAACTTCGATCACGTAATAGGAACCCGATTTGCAGATATGCTTTGTATGCCAGACAGAGGTCACCCCTAAGCAGTCTGTATGAAACTGAGTAGATGGACAGTGCTTTTAGCCTATCTGTGTAGGGTAGATGTTTGAGGACCTGGATTCTCCTTGTGGGGAACCTCTGTGGTCTCTCCAGCTGCTGCATGTGCTTTGCGAAGTACATGCCAAAGGGGGCGTAGTACTCAATAATTAGCCTTATTAGGGAAGAATACAAGGATGTTATGACCTCTTTGTCCCTGGATGAGATACCCTTACTTATGAGGTGAGCCATGTAGAAAGCCTTCCATACAACAGAAGCAACATGGTAGTCAAAAGTCAGGTTGCTATCAACCTGGGTGACCAAACCCCTCATGAGTGATTACATGCTTAGGATGTTGTTATTAATGTGATAATATGTAGGGACATCACTCTCCTCAAAGGGGATGATGATGCATTTTTTGGCATTCAGCTTGAGGCCATGTTTCTGGCACCAGTCATTTGTTTGTGTGAGACCCTCTTGGAGGATGTCCACATCACTTGGGGAACTGATGACTGCGCCCAGCTTGCAGTCATCTGCAAACTTGGTCAGCCATAGCCCACTGATTTTGGCCTGCACCTCAGAGAAGTATATCCAGAATAACAGAGGCCCTAAGACTGATCCCTGGGGTGCGCTGCTCATTATGGGTCTAGTGCTTCAGTTGGCTTCCCCTATTTTTATTAGGTGGGTTCTATCAGTGAGCCAGTTTGCTACCCATCTGGTAACGTATGGTTCAATGCCTAGTTGAGAGAGTTTATCTAGTATGCCCGAGTGGGGAATAGTATCTAAGGCTTTGGTCAGGTCAATGTAGGCGGTGTGCACCATCTTCCCTTCATCCATGGCTTTGGTGACTGCGTCACAAAAGTTGACCAGATTTAACAGACATGACCTCCCCTTGACTTGACAAAGCCAAACTGTGTTGGGTCGAGTGTATGGATGTTGCCAATGTCCCTATTAATGAGGTCCATGAAAATCCATTCCATGGCCTTTCAGATCAGTGTAGCTGATGGGTCTATAATTTCCCAGATCGGTTGGTGCTCCACATTTGTGTAAAGGGATGACAGTGGCTGTTCTCCACTCAGCTGGGACAAAGCCGGTACTCAGGCTTTGGCTTAAAACAGTGCCTGTTGGTGCTGCAAGTTCATGCCTGAGTTCATGTAGGATGCAGCCTGGGATGTTATTGGGTCCCATGGAGGCTGTATTTTTTTGCCTTTGAGATGACAGTGATGACCTGTTTCCTAGAGATAAGGGGAGGAGGGGCAGGTACTAGGGATGTCCTGATTTACTGATACAGGGGACAGAGGGATGAAGTTTTTGCTGAATCTGTCAGCCCGTAGGTTGGCTATATCTGCAGCATTTGTGTATGTGGTGTCCTTGACCACCAGTTCTGAATAAATCTGGGTGCTTCCTTTGAGATTGTGGACATATGTGAAGAAGGCCTTATGATTGTCTCTAGTACATTTGGCCAATTTGGACTCAAAGCTGGCTTTAGAGGATTTCACTAGTGCTCTTATGTGGTTGTTCAGGATAAGGAGAAATTGCTTTCAGTTGGGCACCTGCTCCTTCTTGGTTCTGGGCAGCAATTTTTTTTCCTTTTGTTATATAGTTTATTTATTGCAGATGTCCACCAGACAAGTTGATTCTTCCTTGCAGAGGATGATTTTGTCCTGTCAGGTATTCCCAGTTCCATGCATTTATATAAGGGCTTATATAGTACTTCAGTGCAGAATTAGACATTGGTGCCATTTCTTACAGAGAGGGAGGGGGATATGAAGCTGTTTATACTGTCCCTTAGGAGGTTGTAATCAGCTTTGTAGAAGTTTTTTTTGTTTGACCCTAGCTAGAGGGGGATCAGGGGAGATGCTGACTTTGAAAGTGACCACTTTATGGTCAGATCATACCAGGGAGGATGATACTGTAGGGGTGCTGCAATGGTTACTCATGTTGGTTAATACCAAGTCCAAGATATTATTACCTCTTGTAGGGTATCAACTAGCTGTTCCAAGTAATTTTCATTGAGAAAATCAAGGAATCTCTGGGCACATGCGTTCTGGCATGAGTAGTTTTTCCAGTCTATGGTTGGGTAGTTAAAGTCACCCAGGATCAGGGTAAAGGGTTGAATCTTGATAGATTCGAAGAGGTCCAGATAGGCAGAGTGAGCATCTTGAGTCAAATTTGGGGGTCTGTAGCTAGCTATGATTTGAATAGCGGTCTTGCAACAGTTAACTGCACCATACTGCATCATACTGTTTGACCAGCCTGGAGGTGCGTGTGTCTTTAATATACATTGAAACTCCACCTCATTTGGCTTTGCTGCCCACAGTTTGGGGTCTGAATGTATGATAGAATGAGTAACCAGGTAAGGCTGAGGTGTTGTCCATAGCTTTAAAACAGGTTTCTGTGACTGCACAAATGTCAACATCTTCCACGGTTAAGAATGCTTGCATGAGTGCCGCTTCATGTTTAGACTCCTAGAGTTTGGCAGCATGTCCTTTAATTTGCATTTTGCTGAAATTTTTATGTTGGTTTTATTGACCTCAGGACTTTTCCTAAAAAAGGCACTATTGGGGAGACAAGGGCCTTTGCCAGAAGCCTGAAGCCCAAGTGAGACAGATGCAAGCCATCTCTAACAAAGCATCATGGTCTGTCAATCATATCTTTCCAGTCTGTCAGGTACTGGATCCCCCTGGAATAACACCAGAAACTAAGTCAATTGTTAAAGTCAATCATTTTCTATTTGTATTGAGGCATCGTTCTGGGTGACAGTAGAATGTTACCGAAGGCTAGGGAAATACCTGCCTGGGACACATATTCAGCAAGCTCAATCATGACTCTCTTCATATAGTCCAGGGAGGTACATCTCAAGTCATTCACCCCAACATGGACTATGACAGAGTCATAACAGTACCTATTGTTGAGAGGCCTGAGTACATGTGTGATATGGTGGATTCTGGTACCTGACAGAGAACTAACAGTGACTCTCTCCTTATCCAGCCTGGTGAGATGCACATCTGTGTGCTTCACAATGGAGTCTCCTATTACTAATATGTTGGGTTCATGGTTAGGCCTTTCTGGTTGCAAGACACAGGTGTGTGGACTATGTTTGGTATGTGATGTGGAGGGTTGTGGAGTTCACATGTGTTTTTGCCTCTGAGGTCTCCATTATTTAGGTTTTTATTGTTGAAATCCTCCACATATGTGGGTGTGTGTTGTGTAGTTGTGGGTGGTGTTTGAGGTGTAGTGGTTGTGTTGATAATCTTCTCAGTGCCAGATATACTGGCTTATGAGGGAGAGAGCATAGACTCTAGGTACGTAATGTAATTGCATTTCTCACAAATTGTGTTCCTAACTGGTAGTAGTACATGGTTGTCCATATACACAAAGCAGTTGCTACACTGCCTCAGGATGCCCGTATCAAACAGGCTGGCATGAGAAACTGTAGGAAATTGTCTATTCATAGTTGTCAGAATCTGAGGGACAGAGACCAAGGAGAGCTAAGGGGTTGGCCTAATATTCAAGTGCTTAAACCAAAACTAAGAGACTTAGAATAACACAATTTAAACAGGCTAAAAACAAACAGTAATAAATTCAGCAGAAAAGATGCAATTGAACACTTTAGAGAACAAGCAGAAAAAGCAACATGAATAACGTTTTTTTAAGTAAAGTGGAACTGGAGCAAGGAAGAACAGAAGATAATTCAAGGTTGAAAAACTAAGGGGGTTGGTCTTCCCAGATGTTCTTTCTGTATTAGATAGAATGAGCTAATGAGACTGGACTGGGAGGAGTGTCCCAGATCAAATTTACAGGAGGGGTTGGCAACTGCAAAGGCATCAAGTTTAAGACCAACACAACAATAGAGAGGGAGGGTCGGAAACTATGCTACAGTTACTAGCTACACTATTTTAGGTAGAAAACACTACAGAAATTATTATCACAGCAGAAAAACAGCAGTGAGACACTAAATGAAAGTTTTAAACAGAAAAAAAGAGCAAGGAGACTCTAGAGCAGGAGTGTCCAACCCATGTCTCATGGGGCCACATGCCCTAAATTTAAATTTAAATTTAATTTCACTTTTTTCGTGTGTTTTACACGTCCCAGAGTTTTTTTCTCTTCTTTTCATGCTGCCTTTTTTTTTTTTTTTTTTTTTCCCATTTTAAGCAGCTTGCTCTTATGAGTACATGAAAAAAGTGGTAGAGTGGAGAGGAGACTAAGACTAGAAAAGTAGAAGAAGTAAATAAGAAAATGCCAGCTAACACGAGAAGGAAGCCAACAATGATTAGTATAATGTTGCTATGTACTTTGGCAACTATTACTTGGCAACTATTACCGAAAGTGAAGATCAAGGGAAACCAAGATCAGAAAAGAATGAAAAGCAATGCATGAAATTCCTCATTTGGCGTATATTATGTAGCATAGCTGTTAACATTTTCATTTCTTTTGTTAGAAAAAAAATAATAATGATGTAAAATTTGCACAACTCTCTATTAGGGGAAAGGGGGGGCAGGGGAACATATCACTGGCTGTGAAGTTTACACTGTTTCACTATTATTATGTAGAACTGTGGTTAGTAGGAGAGGATGTCTGAGGCCAGATATACATTAATTTTGGCTTAATATGCTGTTAATATGCTTCTTTGGCTGTGCATTTATATCTTATTTGACCATTGCTGAGGAAAAAAAGAAAAATGATGTGCTTTCCATTTATTTTGATTTTTTGGTTAACAAACCCTGGCTTACTGTACGAGGTGGGAAGGGGGATGATAATGCTGAAATGATTTAGAAAATTTGTTAGAAATATGACCTGGTAGTTGAATATTACACACATAAATATAATAAACATAAACTTGAGGATCTAGTCTTAAGTTGAGGATCTACTTACAAAACAGATTTCTTGTGTCAAATCATTTCAACCAATAGTAGACTTAGGCTTTCTGTCACAAGAGATTCTCAAGTTCAAAGTTTTCATCCATCCAAGCCAGTATCATCCCCATGTTTTCTTCCTGTTCCTCTGTTACTTCACTTCTCTTTTACTTTACTTTTTATCTGAATGCTTTTACTTTGCTTTTGATTGTGGTTTTAGTTGCTTTTTTCAGCCTGCAGGTAGTAATACATTTTGCCTGTATACCAGCAAGTAGGCCACTACACGTTTTACTTTGGAATTTAATCAATTTGACAGTTAAATCTTCCTTCTTTTGACCCCATATTTCAACTGTCCAGATTTTTGATTTTTATTTTTTGTTTTTCTCATATAACTCATGTTTTTTTTTGAAGTCACTAATAGATTGTGAGGATTGAAGTCAGATTGAAGTACATAAGCGATTGTTTAATCATTCAAATTTCAATTCATTAAATGTATGTAAACACAAACATTTGTAGCCTTCAGACTTCTAGCCCCCAATTTTTAAATGTCTGTTTCTAGCAATGTCTTTAAAAATTTGTCCCCCTATTCCCTATATTTGTTTTTGTCCAGATTTCTTACACTTGTCAGGTATTGTCCTTATTTGTTGTACATTGTTCTTAGCTTGTGGGGGATGTTATTCTGGGATTAAGCCATATGTTTTGTGATTTCTGTTATCTTTGTACTCAAGTTAGGCATAACATTTATCATAATTAGACTATTTTGTAGCATTGTTATGTGTGCAGAGGTTTATTAGTTTGTTTAGGCAGCAGCATCAGCACAGAGGAGGCCAGCAGCAAGACAAGGTGAAAGCTATAAGACTAGTGCCAGGATAAAGGACTTGTGTATGCTAAATCAATCTTCAGCAACATGCTTTTAGTTCACAGCAGCATCACAGATCACAGAACATCAGACAATGGATGACAATCATGGAGGCTGAAATATCTCACTTAAAATCCTGTGGAAATGGACACTACTTTCTGGATGTATGTGGGTTAAAAAGCATCTGTGTGTTGAGTTGGTGAGTGAGTGTGTGTGAGAGAAGTGAGTTGTGTGTGTGAATGGTGTAGTGTGTGTGTGTTGTGTGAGAGTGTGGTGTGTAGTTGTGGTGTGTGTGAGGTGTTTTTTTTTTTTTTTTTATTGTTTTTGTTTTTATCCCTGTTACTTACTGTTTTTTTTTTGTTTTTTTTTTTTTTTTCTTTTTTTTTTTTTTTTTTTTTTTTTTTTTTTTTTTTACCTTTTTTTTTTTTTTTTTTTTGACCACCTCCTGTACTGTTTGTTCCCTTGCAACTGAAAAGGCGACTGCTCTAGAGAATGCTTTTAACTGCAAACAAATCAGTTATATGATGCACTCATTGGCAGGAAAATAAGAACAACAAACAGATGCTTAACAAATGGAGAAAATTTCCAATTAATACCTTTCACATAGTGAAACTAGATAAAAGAGCTTTACAAAAAGTAAGGCAGTAACAAAAGAGATTTAACAGGCCCAGTAAGTCAGACAATTGCAGTAGATCAGTGCAGATTAGTTTATAGCAATAAAATACAGTAAAAAGTAGGCAGCAGACAATAAAAAGTGGAATAGAAAATAGGCAGCATACAATAAAAAGTGCAATAAATGGTAAGAATAAGCAATAACTTTTAAAATAAGCAAGAGAACAGGATACTTATTATTATATATCACAGATCAGAGTTGTGGTCAGTGCCTCTCCCTGTTCAGCTCAGTGTGAAATAGCAGAAACCCTCACAAAAGTAGATCTTAAGTACCAGAAGGTTGAAACCTGAAAATATTTTAAAAAAGCTCAAAAGAACCAATGAGGTGCTTACTCCAAGCCCTAGACCAACCTTTACCAGCCAGTGGCCAATCAACACAATACTCTCACTAAAGTGAAGAATGGCTTCTGCTAATCCAAGATGGCCTGGAAAATGTGCTCAGAGCAAAGAGCCACTGCAAACAACCAACCAGACCCAGAGATAGCAATCCTGAAACATGTCCCACACTTCACATCTCCATATATCAAGTGTTAAAGACCCTATCCAAGGCAAAGAACACAGCTTCCATGGGACTTGATAGTATCCCAGGCTGCATTCTGCACCATCTCCAGCAAGAACTAGCTTCACCATTGAGCACCCTATTCAACCACAGCCTACGTACAAGCTTCATTCCAGCAGGGTGGAGAACTGCTGTTGTCATCCCCTTGCACAAAGGTGGCACCACTACTGACCCTGGAAACTATCTCCCCATTAGCTTGAGAAGTCTGATCTGTAAAGCCATGTAGTGTATGTGTATTATTATGGATCTCATAAACAAGGATATAAGCAATCTCCAAGCACTTGACCCCTCCCAGTTCAGATTTGTCAAGGGTAGATCTTGCCTGTTGAACCTGGTTGACTTCTTTGAGACTGTCACCAAAGCCCTGGATAAGGGAAAGTCAATACATACATCTTACCTTGACTTGGCAAAGCCTTTGACACAATCACCTACTCGGGAATCATCAGAAAGCTAACATAACTTGGCATAAATCCCTATCTCATCAGGTAGGTGTCCATCTGGCTCACCAATAGGACCCATAAGGTCAAAATAGGTGCCTCTACCTACAACAGCAGCCATGTCACTAGTTTTGTTCCCCAGGGATCTGTCCAAGGATCCCTACTGTTTGGCATCTTCTTCTCAGAGGTCCAGGCAAAGACAAAAGGCCTGTGGCTGACCAAGTTTGTGGATGACTGTAAATTGGGTGCTGTCATTGACTCCCCAGGATGATGTTAACATACTGCAAGAGGGTCTCACAGCAACAAATGACTGGTGCCAAAGTCATGGCCTTAAGTTAAATGCAAAAAATGTATTATCATACCATTCTGCAAAAACACAGCCCCTACTGATTACCCCATCAACGGCAAATCCCTAAGCACACAATCTGTGGTGAGAAACCTTGGTACACAGGTTGGCAACAATCTCACATTCGACCATCGTGTAGCGGCAGTGGTCAGAAAAGCCTTTTACTTGGTTCATCTCATAAGTAAAGGGATTGCATCTAGAAAAAAGGAGGTTATTGCCTCTCTGTACTCATTCCTCATTAAGCCAATAATTGAGTATAACCCCAATTTGGTATGAACCTCTCCAAACACCTGCACTAACTGGAAATGCCACAGAAATACCTCACAAAGAGAATCCATGGTCTTCAACACCTGTCCTATGTGGACAGGCTCAAATCACTATCACTCTACTCGGTATCATACAGATTGCTCAGAGGTGATCTGTGTCTCACCAACAAGGCAACCTTGGACCTTGCCCTACTAGAGATGCTCCATATTCATAAGTCTAACTCCTCTCACATTACCTGCTCAAAAGGCCTAAATCTAATATGCGACATCAACAAAACCTGCTGGAGAGACAGATTTGTCACCCAGAGGCTTCCCCATCTCTGGAATAGACTTCCCATACACGTCAAACAGAGTACTTTGCTGACCCTCTTCAAGAGCAGCCTTGATGAGTGGATTGAGTGGATGGGAAACCACAAATTTGTCCCAGCGGTTCCACCTGTGTCCCTCACTGACAGGAGCGACAGGTGCTGATTGATATTTCTTTTTGGGGATAAACTCTTGGCTAGGTTTGTAAGCACCCCATGGCCATTAGCCTAGTAACCTCCTATGATTCTATGATCCAATGCATACTTGAACCTACTGCAGACAATTACCATTCAACTTAACACCCTACTCCTGGGAGACATTAATTAGCCCTTTATAGACTGGAAATGTACAGGCACAGAGGTTTTTGGACATTGTAAATACAACACCCTAGACCAAATATTGAATCCACCTACTAGAGGCTCCAACATATTGGATCTCATGCTTACAAATATGGGAGAATGCTTCACCCTCGCATGTCTCATCCTTCCTCGTAAGGTCTGACCATAAAATTGTCTCCTTTGAAATCAAAATCAGTTCATAATAACATTAAAACCAGTTACTGTTAGGAACTATTCCAAGGCAAATTACCTTTTATTAACTGATAGATTGTCAAAATGTAATGCCACTCCAAACCCAGAAAATGGAGCAGCCTATGCTGAATTGGTCTCAAAAACTCTGTACAACCATTTCAGTGGCTGCATAGAGGCTGATGTACCTACCAGAAATTATCCCAGGACAAGTCCTAGAAACCTAGAAACAAACCACTCTAGTGGCATCCCAATTTAAACAGGATATACAACAAAAGGAAAAACTATGGCAAAAATCAGGAAGAGTAATTCCCATAAGAACAGAAACTCTCTCATCAAAGTAAATAAGTAACTAAGAAAGCTAATTGGTCAAGGAAATACAGCTTTCAGGCTAAGATAGCCTCTCAGGTGAAAGATAACCATAAGGCCTTGTACAGCTATGTCAGAAACCTCAAGGACAGAACACAGAAAAGTGCTGATCTGGGACATTAATGGTGCCACATTCACTGAACCTAGTGATATAACAAATCTGTTAGCGGACAAATTCATTTCCAAATTTACCCCTCCTCTCACCCTAACCATCCCTTCAAAAAGACCTTCAAACATAACCTCTCCAGCTATAACTAGGGTGCATGCACTGGCTTCACTCACTATAGCCAAGAACACTGCCTCAGTGGGCCTTGATAACATCCCCAAATTCCTCCTAAATAGTCTAAAATATGGCTTATCAGGACCCCTGGCATCACTATTTAATTACAGTCTTAAAACAGGGTTTGTGCCACATGAATGGATGACTGCAATGGTTATCTCCCTTCATAAGGGAAGACCTGCAACAGATGCTGGAAGCTACATACCCATTAGTCTGTTTAGTCTTGTTTGCAAAGCTATGGAAGAATTATCATAGAAATTATCAACAGGGACATAGGAGACCTCCAGACACTGAATCCATCCCAGTTTGGCTTTGTCAAGGGAAGGCCATGCTTAATGAATCTGGCGTACGTCTTGAAAAGGTCACTAAGACAATGGATAAGGGGAATGGTGCATACTGCCTATCTAGATCTGGCTAAAGCATTTAATACAATAGCTCATTTGAACATCATCAACAGGCTTATGGAACTAGGTATAAACCATTGTATAACATGCTAGATTGCTAGCTGACTCACTGATAAGATCCAGGAAGTTAGAATAAGTGAGGCTACCTCCACAAAGATGTGATCACCAGTTGACACAACCTGGGCTCTAGGCTGGTCCAGCTCCTCTTTTGCATCTATTTCCCAGATGTCAAAGCCAATGTCAAAGGCCTATCACTGACCAAGTTTACAGATGATTTGCAAACTAGGAGCAGTCATTGAAACCCTCCAAGATGAGAATGCCCTTCAGGATGATTTAATACTGACAAACACTTGGTGCCAAAGCCAATGTTTAAAACTCAAGATTAAGAAATCCATTATACAACTTTTTGGGAAGTCTACCACTCCAGGTTACTAAGTCATCAATAAAACATCCTTAAAAGTTGATTCACTAGTCATGGATCCGGGAACTCATTTAGATAATAACCTAACCTTCGACCAACATACTACCAAGTTAGTAAGAAAATCCTTCTGTGTTGCTCAACATCTAAGCAAGGACATGGCATCTAGGTCCAGAGAGGTCATCATACTACTGTACTCAGCTTGCAACAGATCCATCATAGAGTTTAATGCTCACTTTGGTATGTACCTGGCCAGACACATGCAGAAACTGGAACATTCACAAAGGTTCCTTACAAAAAGAATACAGGGAGTAAACACAATGTCCTACACTGATCACCTCATAAACCTGTCTCTTTACTCAGCATTATACAGAATTTTAAGAGGTGATCTTTGCCTGACATACAGGGCATCCCTGAATCCTATTTTGATAACATTTTACATATCCACAAAACAAAGAGCATCAGAACTAGTAGATTAAAAGACCTAAATTTTGCTTGTGACATAATAAGACATGTTGGAGAGACAGATATGTTTCTCAGAGAATTCCCATTCTCTGAAACAAGCTCCCTGTCCATGGGAAACACAGTTCCTCCCTATCCTTTTTGAAGTGAAACTTGGATCAATGGATGGCTAATTGGAAATTCCCCCATGGTCTGGCCCCTATGTCTCTGATGGACAGAGCCAGTCAGTAAATTACCACCTGTATAAATCAAACATATGGGTCACATTTGGGTTGCATGGCTAGGCTTATAAAGGCCCCGATGGTCATTAGCCTAGTATATACCTAAGAACATATGATCCTATAGGAGGTTACTAGCTTAATGGCCCTAGAGCCTTATTAAGTCTAGCCATTCATGTTCTAATTTACCAATTATCAATGCCCACTTGCTTGAATTGCTTTAGTATATGCCTGTGTCTTAGTACAGCTACAACCTGTGCTTGTCCATAAGGGCCATAGGTGACTAGCTATGGGTGACTTTGTGTTTTCCCATCCATTGGTCCAAACTGCTTTTCAATAGGTTTAAAGAGCTCTGTTTCACATGAATGGTAAGTCTGTTACAGAGTAATCTCTGAGACACATACATGTCCCTACAACATGTTTTCTTTATAACACAGATGAGGGTTAGATCTTTAGATCAGATAATTCTAATATTGTTTGTTTTGCAAATATGTGGCAGATGATGATCCATCAGGGTTGAATCACAGAATGCCTTGTAGGTTAGGCAGTGATTGCACCTCAGTAGTCTGTAAGAGACCGAGTACAGGGACAGGGTTCTGAGGCAGTTCACATAGGACATATAACTTACACCCTTTATTATTTTAGTGTGGCCACTTCAGCTGTTGCAAATGCCTGATCATGTACATGCCAAAGGGTGCACTATATCCCAATACTGGTCTAATGAGGGCTGAGTATACTGGGATTTTGATCTCCATAGTTCTGGATCCCATGACATTACTTATAAGTTGTGCCACATTGAAAGATTTTCCTACTAACTTGGACACATGATGATCAAAGCTCCGGTTACTGTTTACCGGAGTTCCCAAATCCCTTACTACTGAGTCTATTCTTAGAGGAGTGTATTAATGTTGTAATTTGCAGGATGGTCCTCACCCTAAAGGGTATAACTATGCAGTTTTTTTCACTGAGCTTTAGGACAAGGTTCAGGCACCAGTTATTTGTCAGTTCAGACTCTCCTGGAGGATATCAGCAACTTTAGGGTATTCAGTGATTGCACACAGCCTGCAGTTGTCAGCAGATTTGGTGAAACAAAGGCCCCCTACATTTGCCTTGACTTCAGAGAAGTATATTCCAATCAGGAGAGGTCCCAGTACCAAACCCCATGGGACACTACTACTAACAGGCCTCTTATTGGAGGTAGACCCCCCCTTCAAACTTCATGTGTTCTATCTGTGAGCCATTTAGCTATCCATCAGGTGACATAGGGATTTATTCCTAAATGTGTGTTTGTCTATAATACCTGGGTGACGTATTGTGTCAAATGCCTTTGCCAGGTCAAAGTAGGCAGTATCTATCATTTTGTCCTCATCCATGGGTCTACTGACAGTCTCAAAGTAGTCCTCCGAGTTTAGTAGGCATTATGTGCCCTTCATGAAACTGAACTGGGATGAGTCCAGTGTTTAAAAATGTCCTAAGTCTTTGTTTATCAGGTCCATGATAATTCTTTACATGGCCATGTGTATAAATATAGTCACACTTATGGGTCTGTAGCTCCTTGGATCTGTTGATGGCTCTTTTTTGTGTAAAGGAGTGATCATTGTAATCCTCTATTCCCCAGGGATGAAGGCTGTTTGGAGGCTATTGTTGAATAGAAATTCTAGTGGACAGATAGGTCATGTTTCAAACTATTTTGGAGGCCTCCTGCTGCAGTATGTTTAGTGAGGACCTGTTCTTTAGTGATAGTTGGGGGAAAATAATAGAGGGTATTTCATTGTGGGGGGGCTGGGGGATGATAGGGGTGAAACTGGAGCTAAAGTTTAGGCCAGCAAATTTGTTATATCCTCCAGTTTGGTACAGGAAGTTTTGTTTACTATTAGTTCAGCACACTGATGTTGCCTTTAAGGTTGCATACATAACTGAAAAATGCTTTGTGGTTATCCATAGTCTGGGAGTCTAGTTCTCCTCTCAAAGTTGGCTTTGATGGACTTGATTAGTCCCCTGATTTGCTTGTTGAGACTGCTAAGGGAATTATTTTTTATTCTTTGGTCAAAGTCCTTCCTTTTTTTGGACAGAATTTTCTTTCTGTTGTTGTGCAACCTATTTATAATGGAGGCCTATCAAGAGGGCTTGTGTTTGTCCTAAGTTTGTTTTGGTTTGGTACTTCTGTTTCTATGCAGTTATTTACATGCTTGTACAGCATTTCTGTAAAGACGTATGCATAGGCCATAGTGTTCTCTGTGTTTGAAGGTAAGGAGGCTTGAAATTTAGCTATGCCATCATTTAATGACCAATAGGCAGCATATTTTCTCACACCAGGTACATCAATTACTGACACTGCAGTGCAGCATAAGAGTGGTACTGCACTCCTGAGATGTTAAACTGAGGCCCCATCAACTTAAGTTGATGGTAGCTCATGTGTATGTAAAAGATACCACGACACCTATCAAAAAGAGTAGAATTCTTTTATTTTACAAAAAATAGTATTTACAATATTGTTCGCAATGCTATTTACATTACATGTTTACATATGATTAGAATGTTCTTTTTTACTCTGAAACTTTCTGTGTATACACTATTGTCTCTTATCTGAGCCCACTCCATTTTCTGCAACCAAAATCTTATCTTTTCTAACATTTCTGCTAAGTTCCATTTAGCATTACACATTATCATGGGGATTCAATAAAGTCTAAACAATTGTTTTTCACCATGTGTGCATCGCTGCATGATGCACACATGGCTGCAGAAACATTTTGATTCAGTAAGCATCACACACTGTGGCATGCTAATTAACCTATCCAACATGGGTTAACTATTCAACAAGCTATAAAGCATCAGTGCAGACTCTATGCTGGTTATTCCTGTGAATTCCAAAACTTTTGGAATACAGACATGGAAAGGAGTCTACATGGACAGAATGTTAGGGGCTGTTGCTGCTTTAATTCATTTTTATGTGCTACAGGCTGAAGCCAATGCTGCTGTTGCTGCTAATAGGCCTAGGCTGAGAAGAAGAAAAGTTTTCAGATACCATTTAACTTTCACAACCTATATGATGTGGAAATTATGGAGTGCTATAGGGTGAACAGGGACACACTACAGGAACCCTGCAACCTCTGCCATCTTCAACTCAGAGCAAGAGCCAGCCAAGGGAAACATTCCAGTGGAGACAAAGGTATGTGTAGCCCCTAGAATCTTAGCTACTTAGTACTAGGTACCTTTCAGAGACCAACAGGGGACATGCTGGAGGTGTCGGAGGCATCAGCATCCAGGAACTCCACCAATTCTTGAATGCTATGCTCCAATATGCCACTGACCACATATATTTTACCTGTAGTTCTGAGGAGAGTGCCAGAAATATGTAGGAGTTCTACCATGTAGCACACTACCTTAAAGTACTGAGTGCCATAGACTACACACATGTAGAAATTAAGGCACCACATGGGGAACAGAGTAGGCTCTACATTAACAGAAAGGGCTATCACTCTATCAACTGCCAAGTCATGTGTAATGCCAAGTGAATAATCTTGAAAGTGTGTGCTAGCAACCATGGCAGTTACCATGACCCACATATCTGGCACCCCTCCCAACTATATCTGATGTTTGCTACGGGGGATAGCCCACGGGGCCATTTACTGGGGGATGTAGGCTATTCACTGGAACCGTGGCTGATGACATCCATCAGAAATGCACACCCACCCATGGAAAAAATGCCATAATGAGGCAAATACTCAAACAATAAATATCATAGAGCATGGGGTTGGGAGGGTGGCCTAATGGTTGAGGTGTTTGCCTTACAAACAAAAGTTGCAGGGTTTGAGTCTCACAAGGGATAATTGGCTAGGCTTAAAATGGCTCGCAAGGGCAGTTAGCCTAGTACTAATCTATGAACCTATCTATGAACCTATGTGTCTGGACTGCTGAAGTCATGGTTCTGGTGTATTGATACATCTGGGGGATCCCTGCAGTACAATCCACAGACATGTACAGAAATATTCACAGTATGTGCCATGCTACACAACATAATCCTGTGAAAATGTCTTCAGCAGGATCAGCAAGGGGAAGGGGCTACATCCCAACACCGATGCCAAGGTTACCACAACCACAGGGAGAACTACCAGCTGCTGTGGGTGTATGCAGACGTAGACATGCTCATTATGCCCTTGCATTGGCTAAGAGACAATGCGCAGCACACTCACTCACTACCTAAGTGCCTAAAACTTTCCTCCTACTCACATACATATAGTAATATTGATGCCAGGCAACTCACTCAACCTTTACCTCCCCATGTATTGGCTGTGTACTGCTTGCATTAGACAGAATCAGCTCTGAACTAAAACTGAATCAGCTTCTGCATTTACAAGGTAAGTCATGAACCTGGAGTGTATTGTTTACTAATATGACTGTGTGGCATATTCTTGTATTTCATTACTTGGGCCAGTACGCTAGTAAAAGATGGGAGATCTGTACTGAAATTACATTAACATGTGACAGCAGGGATTTATTTGACTTATGTGTCTATTACTAAGTAGTAGGCCTCAAGCATCAAAGATGCACACAGTCATACCTCTCAAAAGTACTCCATGCCCTCAGTTTAACACCATATGTTTGTACTGGAAAATGATTAAAGAGGGAAGTTACAAAGTAATGATACACATTGCAGTTTCTGACGTCACAGCCCTCACAAGATCATTTACTATAAAGGTGGGAAAATTTTATGATATCAACTATGTAACTTTCCAAGGCCAATGTAAGTCAAAAGTACAATTACCAGTTCAACACTACAATGCAGATACACTAAGCACTAAGTTAGCTATGCACACTGAGCATTGGACACAAAGCTTTTGTATACCTGAATCTGAAAGATAGAAAACAGAGATATGGCACAGTTATTATCACTTGCACAAGGTGTTGTGTGTGTGTATGTGTGTGTGCCGGGAGCCTAGGCTGACACAAAAGGTCAGTGAGTGTGTGTGAGTAAGAAAGAGAAGAAGGCAGGCATGTGGATAAACCAACAAATGGCCAGTGAGACAAAATGAGTAACTGTTGTGTGTGTCTGTAGGGTCCTCTAGGTGAAATTGGTGTGTGAGTGTCTGCATGAATACAGCCAATCTCTGTGCTGGCTCTACATCTTGATATGTCAGATAAGTGTGAGTCATACATGGTAGACCTGGCAGTTCATAGTTGTCATCTCTGACCATGAGAAATGGCTCTGCTAGAAGATGCACTGGCACCTCCACACCCAAGGTCAGATGCAGTGGTGCTACCTAAACATGACTGATATCTGATGGACAAGCTCCCTTCACTGGGATGCTGAGGACCATGACCCCATGGCCTGCCACATCTGGGTGTGGACAACAAACTCACTGATGGAGCAGTGGAAGTACTGCCATTTTTAATTTCTCCAAGTCTTTTGGGTTTCTAATACCATGATGAGAATGGACCCCATTCCTAAGTCAAAGTACGATTAAAGTTCATGAAATTAGTATTGTTTCACTCTTTGATGCTAGTCAAAAGTGCTCTTCGCAACACCCACAATGTGCCCAGTAATGACTCCTTCTGCAATTCGTATGGTGTTACATGAATTGGTAACATATCTAAATACGATTGCAAATTCTTTTTTATAAGATCAGTCGCTCCTATTACTATTGGCGCTATCTAGGTATCTTCCACATGGGTCTCGTTTCTGCCTGCAAATCGAGGTATTTTATGACTTTGTGTATCTCTGTACGCAAGACACTGTAGTCACTAGGTGTGGTGATTTCAATGATCAATGCTACTTTTGTCTTCTTTACTTTGACCACTACATCCGGTTTTCTAGCATCTATCTTTTGGACTGTTGGTATTGGGTAATCTCATGTGATGTACACTTCATCATTTTCTATGATTCTCTGTGGCTCATGTTTCCAGTGTTTTTCAGCCACTTCAATACCATAATGTTTGCACAATCTCCAGTGTAACAATCTCGCCACATTATTATGCCTTTCAGTATACAGTCCCTCTGCCATTAGACAGTCGCAACCAGCAATAAGGTGTGTGACTGTTTCCAATTCGGTTCCACAAAACCTACATTTGTCTGTTTCTCCCACATGTTCAATGGACTTAGTAAACCAGCATGTACATAGCCCACTATCTTGGGCTGACAATATTAACCTTTCATTTCTTGATGTAAATTCACCTCTCCTTAACCATTCCTGCGTTCGTTCTTGATCAACATGAGGGTCTTCCAGAATTCTTCTATATTTGCAACTATATTTATGTTTTTTCCACATTTCTTGCCTTCTCATCTGGTCCTTCATCTTATATTCCTTCTTTTGTTTTTTAGCACATTCAATTGCTGCCTAGTTTTTATCCACTTCTGGTTTGATTTCCATTCTTGCTTGACATCAATATGCTTCTGCTAAATTAAGCAGAGATGTCATCTTAGATTTATTCTCCTCATGTTTCAAAATTTTCACCACATTTGGAACTTGTGAGGTCAGTAGATATGTGTGGAGTCCCATGATTTCAGATCTATGCATGTAATCAATTTCAAGGAGGCCCATCCCACCTTCAGAACGGGGAATATATAATCTTGGTATACACTGATTTTTATAAATCATTTGGTGAGCATGAGGCATCTTTCTTGTTTTAATATCCAATCTATCTTACACTTTCTGGGGCCAGTCAGTCACTCCAAAACTATAAGTTAGGACAGGAAGAGCAAACTGAGTTATAGCTTGTATCTTATTCCTAGGTGTCAATGCTGTTTTCAAGATTAATTTAAGTCTTCTAAAGTACTCCTTACTAAGTTTTATTCACATTTTTTCATGTTTTATTGCTGATTCTTCATAATTTCCCAAGTATTTATACACCCCTTCTTGATCAAGGTCTTTTATATCACATTCTTGTCCCAAACTGATGTTTTCCTGGTGCTGCAGTTTTCCTTTTTTTAAAGGTTGCTTTTGCACATTTATCAAGACCAAATGACATTCCAATATCGTCTGAAAAAGTTTTGACAACCTACAGCTGTGCTTTCAGTTCTTCATCTGATGAGCTATACAATTTTAAATCATCGACAAAGAGAAGAAGAGATATCATTAGACTTTGTTGTTTTCTAGAAGCCAAATTATAGCCATGACCTAAGCTGTTAAGTAAACAGTTTAATGGATTAATGGCAAGGTAAAATAGCAATGGTGACAGGGAGTCACCCTGGAATATCCCCCTTTGGATTTTTATCCCTGGGATAATAATTTGTCCTTTATCGTGCCTTAATTGCAAAGTGGTCTGCCACTGTTTTGTGGTTACTGTAATGTAATCAATCAGTGTAGGATGTACATTATACATTTTTAAGCACTGTTTTATCCATGAATATGGGATACTATCAAATGTTTTTTTATAGTCAATCCATGCCATACTTAGATTCTACCACTATGGGAGTGTGACCATGTCTGGTGATGTTGGCTGACAACAGATGACATGGTTGATCTATGCCCAGCAGGATGCCATTTCCCTCACAGCAGATGTGCCATCACAGACACTGCTCATTCAATGACAGACACCCCTCAGTCCATCACAAATACCCCTCATTCCAATGTGGCATTCATCTGATCCAGTGAATTGGCAACATGATGGAGGCAGTCACACATGTCAGTCTGTGCAACATCCACAACCCTGAGCATTTGTCTGGATAACCTATGGGAATGTGCCTGTGTCTCCATGATGGCCCTAAATGTATGCTGAGTGGCACAGGAAGGCACACCTGCAACAGGTGGAGGGACAGCAGGCCACCTCTTAGCACCCCATAAATCCTCCTCCATGGCACCTTGCCCATGCTTTGACTATAGGCAGACTCAATAGGCAATGAAGGTCCAGTAGCCAGATTTCCCCTGATCAATGTTGTTGCCCTCCACCTGTCTAATATCTGTGGGTTTACTAGAATGGTTAGGTATAGGCTTAATGGCTGTGTCCAGTTGAAATGCAGGGGATGGCTGTATGTCAACCTCAGTGTTAAATTCAACATCTGCACCCCCCCCAACTATGCCTCACTTTGGCCACCATCATCATCAGAGTCTGCTGACACACTTACATCAGGTGTCACAGGGCCTACACTCTCACTGTCATGATCACATGTGATATAAAGCAAGAAACAGAGGAATAAATTAATACCTGCACTACTATAGTGCAATATATGCTAACAAACAAATAGTGCTGCCACTATTGCCGACAGAGCAGCAATACACATAACAGGTCTGAGATCAACATCACACACTACAATATTTCTTTAAATTCCTCAGCACTACTGACATAAAAATGTTTGCCTTACCATCTGCAGATGAGATACTCATCTGTAGTCCAGACAGTCCTGGAAGATATTAAGCAAGAGGTAAGGGTGACATCATCACAATTAACAGTAACACAAGGGGTAATACTTTTAACCCTTTATATATTCATTAACTATAACTTCAACAAGAACATGTCTGACAACTCTAACCCAAACTTATAACTGTAGCAATCTTCAGTCCCCCGCTACAAAAGACGTGTCACAGAATTAACTTATTTATTTCAATTGTTTTACTATACAACTGTATTCAACTATTCAGATAGCAAAACCTATCTGAAAGCTCCTTCTGAGATGTGCATGCTGTCTCAGAAACTGTTGTTCTGACATCCAGGACATGCTGTACTGCATTCTCCTGGGAGCTGTCTAGATCTCTGATATTGGCCAGGAACTCTTCATTGGGGGTTAGTGATGGTTCCCTAGCAGGCCCTTCCTTGGTACCCATCTGGTCATGGCCTACTGCAGCTTCCCTCCTTCATGCGGATGTGACCATGTCAGTGGCTCTGTGGAACACCTGCTTTTATGTCCTGCCATGGCCACCCAGGGCATTAACAACATCTACTATCTGCCACTATATTCACATCCTACATTCTATACCTCCCCGTCCCTTTTCCAGCAAAAAAGCACCATGTTACCTGAAGCCATCTACTATCACTTGGTTCTCAGCATCAGTGAAGGGAGGTCCACATTGATTGACATGTCTGGGTGGCATACTAATAGGTGTCCTAAAAGACAACAGAAGGATAATACACGTAAGTATCACATAACTACAAAATAACTTGTTAAAGAAAACTCTTGTGATATGAAACTCTGAATGTTCACTGTGTGGCTGCTTGAGAGTACAAACACCTTCTTTGGTGACCACTGCTTACAGGCTATAGGAGATCAATGTCCATACCACTGTATCCCACTATGTCATGTGGTGATCCTAGCACTGCCAGCCAATATGTGATGTGGGTATCCCATCACTGCCAACAATATGTGACTGTCCCCCAACTGGTACCAGTGGTGAGGATTGAGGCTCCTTGAATACTGTCCCAGAGGTGGTGGGATATCCACATCACATATTGGGTGGCAGTGGCGGGTCATCACATATTGGTTGGCAGTGGTGGGATATCCACATCACATATTGTCTGGCAGTGGTGGGATCACCATATCACATATTGGGATTCAGTGGTGGGGATACTGAATTCTTGTAGCCTGTAAGCAGTAGTCACTAAATAAGGTGTCTGTACTCTCAAGCAGTGACACTGTGAAGATTCAGAGTTTCATATCACAACAGTTTTATTTTTTTTTTGCTTTTGTTAGCTTAGTCAGGGAGAGCAGGCAAGGATGTCAGCAGCATCACAAACCAGCAACCAGGAAGACAGCGGACTGACCTTGGGGATGTACAGTTCTCAGAAAATGGACAGTTCAACTTTTCCTCAGAGGACATAAAAATCCATCTGGAGTTAAAGAGACTTGAACTGGAGGCCAAACATTTGGAACTAGAATCAGCAGAGAGATTGTGGCATTTGAAGATTGAAGCAGAATCAACAGAGGGACTATGGCATTTGGAATTAGAATCAGCAGAGAGATTGAGACATCTGGAAGCTGAAGAAAATGAAAGGCAGAGGCAACATGAGAAGGAAATGCTGACTCTTTGCCAAGGTCATGGAGGTAATGGGGAAGGGAGTAACCATACCCCAGAATTAATAAAGGTCAGTAAACTTCTTCCTCAGTACCAAGAAGGTGATACTTTTGATAGTTTTATTCATGTGTTTGAAAGAGTATGCAAACAGTATAATGCTGACAGAGGGCTCAGGGTACAGTTCCTGACCCCCTTACTACATGGTAAAGCTGTAACTGCTGTTTCTAAATTGTCTGCTACTAATTACTTAAATTATAATATAGTTACAAATTATTTATTGGAATGCTTTAACGTAACACCTGAAGCTTATAGAAAAAAGTTTCATGAGCATAGATGCAAGGCAGATGAAAGTGTGCATGATTATATTGCTGCGTTAAGCACTTATTTTCATAGGTGGATGAGTGGGTGTCAGGTCACCAGTTTTGAAGGGCTGGCAGACCTTTTGGTGAGGGAACAAGCCCTTTGCACTTTGCCTGAGGACATGAGAATCTGGTTGGCAGACAGGGAATGCAATACTGCAGGTGAGTTGGGGAGAAAAGAAACCTGTTCCTACCAAGCAGGGCAACACTGCACAGGAAAGAGATACTCAGTGCTGCATATGGGTATAAGGGAACCCATGGTAGGCAGCATAAACGACCCCAACAGAGTCTACAAGTAAGTAGTTTAGGTACACAGCCAGGATCAAGGGTTAATGTTTTAAAAGTAACCAGTGGGGCCATGTAACATATAGATGTCTATGGAGGCAAAGTACGGAACAAAAGGAAGGGGAGCCAGCAAGTGGGAATAACACAATGTCAGTGGCAAGTTGTCTGGAGACAACAAGGGTACCAAACTACCTCAAGAGGTTATAGCCTAGCTTAGTAGATGTGAAACAGGCCACTGCTAAGATAGACACAGCCTCAGACCTAACCATTGTGAAGCCTGCAATGGCTAAAGAGGAGCACTATTTGCTTGGGCAGTCTACTCCAGTCAAAGTTTCAGGAGAGACTCCATTCCAAATACCTTTGGCTATGGTTCACCTTGACTGGGAGGGTGGAAAAAGAAACAAGCAAGTAGGTGTGTTTGAGGATATCCTTGCAGATGTCATGATAGGAAATGATTTTGATAATGCAGTACCTTATGTGCATACAGTTACATGCAGTCAGGCTTGGAGACAGGCATGTGGGTCTGGTAGCCTGTGGGAGGGGGGACCCAGACAGACTGCACACTTGAAGCCAGGACTGGTGAGGTGGCTACTTCAGGGAAGGAGCTACCCTATGGCAGTGAGACTGAAGGTGAGCCACAGCTACTGGTGGGTACTGATGTTCCCTTGGACAGAGTTACTGCAAGGATGGAGGTGAGTAGCTGACAGTGAGGCACTGCTGTCAGAGGATACTAGACTTACTGTGGAAGGGGAGCTGGGAAGGGTTACAAAGAAAGACTTGAAACAAGCTCAGCTCTCAGATCCTACATTACAAGGATTGACGGAGGTAGCTAGGAAGATGCCTGATTCTCAAGGAAAAGGGAATTCTGTAAACTGGAACAAAGAGTTATTGTATAGAGACTGGACCCCTGAGGCAGGGGTAGAGGATGAAAGAATATAGCAATTAGTGCCCAGAGCCTACCATCTGACACTTCTAGCCATCGGCCATCACATTCCCTTTGCAGGTCATATGGGCATAAAGCATACCAAGAGATGTAGTATGCAGAGGTTTTATTGGGCTTGAATTACAAGGGATGTAACAGGGTACTACAGGACCTGTGACCAGTGCCCAAAAGTAGGCAAGGCAGGAGTCAAGGTCAAGGTTCCTTTGGTGACTTTGCTTGTGATTAAGGAGCCATTTCAGAGGGTAACTATGGATATTGTGGGGCCTTTGAGTATCCCAAGTTCCACAGGGAAAAAGTATATCCTAGTGGTAGTAGATTATACTATCAGATACCCTGAAGTGGTGGCCCTGTCATCCATTGAAGTAGAAAAGGTGGCAAATGCTTTGTTAGAGATTTTCAGCAGCGTAGGTTTCCCAAAAGAAATAGTGACTGACAGCGGTGCCAATTTCATGTCAGACCTGCTGGCTTGTCTGTGGAAGCACTGGGATGAAGCACCTAAAGACCACCCTACCATCCCCAGACTAATGGGCTTGTGGAGAGGTTAAACTCTACACTAAAGACCATGTTACGGACATTTGCAGACCAGTTTAAGAGGGAGTGGGACAAATATTTGCCCCATCTGTTATTTGCTTACAGAGAGGTAACCCAGGAATCCACAGGTTTCTCACCTTTTGAGTTACTGTATAGGCATAGGGTGAAGGGGCCTCTAGATTTGATTAGCAATCAGTGGGAGGGTAAGCGTGAATCCCTCAAGGCGTCTGTTGGGGCATATGTCAAAAATCTCAGGACAAGCTCAGGAAACTCATGGGCTTAGCCCAGGAGAATCTGGCAGGAGCTCAACAGCAGAAAAAGGTCTGGTATGACAGGAATGGTTGAGCTAGAGAGTATGCTGTGGGGCAATAGCTTATGGTTTTCATTCCTGTCAGACACAATAAGCTGCAGGCAGCTTGGGAAGTACCCTTCAAAGTGGTAAGGAAGGGCAGTGGTGTTAACTACATGGCAGAACTGCTAGGCAGGAGGCAGTGTCACAAATTGTACCATGTTAACATGCTGAAGTCGTACTATGATAGAGAGGCCCTTGTGCTGAGTATTTGCAGTGGATGGCAGGAGGATTCTGAGGGGGATCTGGTGACTGATCTCCTCAATGTGGCTCAGACTGACACCGTGGTGGAAGTAGTAGTAGCAATGTCCCAGTAGCTATCCCCTAGTCAGGTTCAAGAAATCTGAGCAGTGTCACAGGATTTTGGGGGCATGTTCACTGGAAAACTAGGGTGTACCCACCTGGTGCAGCACCATGTGGATACAGGACCCCAAAGGCCTATTAAGCAGGTCCCTTATACGGTGCCTGAGAGAGTCAAACAGACTTTGAGGAAGGAGATACAGGAAATGTTAGAACTGGGGGTAATCTAGGAGTACAGCAGCCCCTGGGCCTCCTCAGTGGTGCAGGTACCAAAGAAGGATGGCAGTACCAGGTTCTGTATGAACTACAGTAAACTAAATAGTCACACCGAGTCAGATACTTACCCGATGCCTAGGACAGATGTAGCCCCAGAGCAGCTGGGTGGTGCTAAGTATCTGACTACTAATGATCTTACCAAGGGTTACTGGCAGGTGCCCTTGACTCCCAATGCTAGAGAGAGGCCATCCTTTGTGACTCCTTTCAGCTTGTATGAGTTCATGAAGGTGCCCTTTGGGATGAAAAATGCCCCAGTGATTTTCCGGAGGCTGGTAAATCATATCTTAGCAGGAGCAGTAGATTTTGCCCTTGCTTACCTAGATGATATTGCCATCTACAGCCATTCCTGGCAAGAGCACCTTCAGCATGTCAGGGAGGTGCTGGGTAGACTACAGAGTGCCAGGTTGACCATTAAGCCCAGTAAGTGTCAGGTGGGTATGGCAGAGGTCTCCTACCTGGGATATAGAGTGAGGATTGGTAAGATCAGGCCAGAACCTGCCAAAGTGAAAGCCATTTAGGCGTGGCCTGTCCCTGTTACCAAAAAGCAGGTGAGGGCATTCTTAGAGACAGCAGAGTACTACAGAAAGTTTGTCCCCAAAATGGTACAATGGCTGTTCTCCTCACAAACCTGACAAGAAAAAACAAGCCAGATAAGGTATTGTGGACCCCAGCATGTGATCAGGCATTCCAGAAGTTTACAGAAGCTTTGGGAAGACCCCATGTGTTAGTACAGCAAAGAATTTGTTGTGCAGGAGGATGCATCAAACCATGGGTTAGGGGTTGTACTCAGCCAGGTTTCTTCATAGGAAGAAAAACACCCAGTGGTATATCTCAGCTGTTGGCTCCAGCCCAGGGAGGAAGGCTATGTAGATGTAGAAAATGAATGGCTAACCATAGTATGGGCACTGCAGAAACGTCAGCCTTATCTGTATGGAAAGAAATTCACTGTAGTTACAGATCGCAATCCCTTAACATGGCTACATTGAGCCAGACAGCAGAATCCCAAGTACTATGGTGGAGCCTAGGGTTGCAGGAATATGATATGACAGTGCAGCAATGTACTATGATCAGCAATGCCAAGGCAGATAGAATCTCAAGACAGGGTATGGGGTAATGTATTCCCAGATAGGCTCATCCCTCTCAAGCAGCGTTTCTCAATGGGCACTTGACAAACTAGCTTGAGTCTTCAAAGGGGGGTGACGAAAGAAGGTACTGCCAGCAGAGCTAGCTGGAATTTTGTAAATAATTATATTTTATTTGTGAATATCAAAATGATCCATACAAGATGCTGGTGTTACAAATGTAGTAGAACTGTATGTCATATGTATATCAAACTAATTTACAGATGTTTGTTTTGAAAAGGTATTAGTAAAGTGCTTGTGTTTGGAATGTATACACTGTGAGAACAGAAATGGATATGAACGGTTTTAACTGTTTAAATGTAAATGTTTTAACAGAGGAAACTGGAAGGTTAACTTCAGTCCAGCAAACTTTAGAAAAAATATCTGAAATTAAATCACTTTATAGGTTAGGCCATAAAGATGCTATCTCACAGGCTTCAAGCCAGCCAGAGACACAAAGTCTGTACTAGGAAGCTATCTGCATTGTCTTTGGGGTGAATTAATTGCCACTTAGGAAGAGTGGAAGTGTTTAGTTGTATTATGACCTCCAAAAGCTTAACAGATCTGAGCAAAAGCCATTGTGTGTGTATTTCTATGAGTAGGTGCTAAATGCTTCCAGCAATGGGTGTTTTGCATGGAAACGAGAAGTCAGATGACCAGAAATCATGTCATTCTGCAACTTATTCTAGCAGTAATATTTTAGATATTATTTTGAGAAGTGTCTTAGTGTGACAGAGCATTCTGCATTCTGTATTGTGCCTGACAACAAGAAGAACCATTCACCACATAATCTGCCTTGCTCTATTAAGTAAGTTATTAGGGTATAGTGATTCTCTTAGATTCGCCCAGGAATATAGTAAAGCTTAGTTTAGATATTCTTTTTCTTTATTTGTTTGAGCCTGTCCTTCAATGTTAATTTAAATATTTCCTGTGTTTTGAAATCTGATGTCACTGTAAAGATATACTATTTTCTTGTTATTTTATTATTTATTATTAAATATATTTAAACCTTTCATTGTGGCTGATCTTTGTAGAGATATTTAAGTTTGAGAATACTTGCATATTTATTTGGTGTCACTGTGCAGGCCACTCCTAATAGTTTTGCTCTTGATCAAACTACCCTTTGTATTAATGTTAATTTCACTCAGTATATTGAGTACCCATGGAAGAGCCTTAAGGTAGCTGGTAAGAGTGTCTGGTGGCAGTCATAACTACCTTATAGCCTGGGAAGAAGGAGGCATAATTAGTAAACCTGTGCTAGCTTTTCCCAGGTGTTTGTGTGTGTGTGTGTGTGTGTGTGTGTGTGTGTGTGTGTGTGTGTGTGTGTGTGTGTGTATATCAAATTTCAAAAAGTATGTGTGTCAGATAGCTACTTCAGCAGGGACACAAAGCACTGGTTGGACAAAGAGGGTGCTGGAGGTCTTGGCTTGGACACTCAGCTGAGATGTCAACTCTATAGCTGTGCCAGTGGGGAGTCTTACTGGGGATCTAGGGAAAAAGGCAGAAACCAGCGCCGGACTGACTGTGGTCTCTGTGTGCTCTTAAGGAAAATTGCACTTGATGCAGAGCTGCATGTGAAAATACTGTGTGTACCTGTTATCCTCTCAGTGAACACCCCCTCACTGGTGCTAGTGGTGAGGAGTGAGGCCCCTTTATTACTGGCCCAGAGGTGGTGGGATATCCACGTCAGATATTGGTTTGCAGTAGTGGGTCATCATACCAGATAAAACAGACAAGGTAGCCAGTCAGTATTACCCACTGTAGAAACATAAAACAGTCTAGAGACTATGTGAATGAAATATTAACAGGCAGGATGCAAGACAAGGAAAGTAAGAAGAGCAACATATCCTTGTATGTGCTATAACAGTAACTCAGCTTTGCTCCCCCAAAAAAACAATCTAGCCTTGTTTGTGCTATAACAGTAACTCATGTTTGTTCCCCCAAAAGAACAGTCCATCCTTGTTTCTGTCATAACAGTAATTCAGATTTGCTTCCCCCACCCAAAAACAGCAGACAGATGAACTATTTTGCTAACAAGCCATCTTTGAAATGCTAAAAGTGCTATCAAAGGAATTGTCCTTAAACATTTGTACATATTTTTCACACAGCATTCCATTTTCATTATTGGCAATCATGTATACCTCTGAAATGGCTTGACAAACATGTCCATGCCATCAATACACTGCTAACTAATGCATAAAGTTAAAACTGTAAACGCTTTTGCTTCCAGTTTTTCTTAAATACATTCCAGCATATGCAGTATATAGATGACAAAATGGAAGCATACCTTCTGAAGTTCAGTACTCCTCTATACAGATACATTCTGAAGAAAAAGTTTTTTTTGCAGTAGTCCAAACATATAAAATTCTCTTCACCATCACCTTGCCTAGTTGTTAACATGGTGAATATGCAAATGAGATGTGAACTATTAGTGGTTTGTAGAAGAAAAACACAACAGTACTGTAGGCTGCCTTACTTCCACTGGATGTGTCTAGTTAGAGCTATGAAGTGTTAGATGTAAGGTTGAAAATGTAAGTAAGCAGCACACAAGTCACAGGTTGTGTTCCTTAACATCCAGTCTGTCCTTCATTTGCTGGCAGCTGCATATAATATTATTTCCACTTAATATCCTAACACATTTTAAGGATAATGATATAGAATGGCTGACGCACTGCATTTCTCAGATTACTGCTCAGATAAATGAAGAAAAGCCAACAAACACATAAATGTAAGGCAGAGCTGTATATTTGCAAGCAATAATCATGACAGGTTGTGTGATCACTATGTCCACTACATCCAAAACTAATACATGTACAAATAACACTTGTATGATTTGATATCAGTGTAGATGCTGTTGCAGTTGGTTGTGTGCTTATTGATTTAAGTTCTTTGCTGTAAAAGCTTTTTTGTGGCAAACAGGGATAAGGTACCTATTCTGTGTTCTGGAGGTGCATTGCAGTGAGAGTTCTAATCCAGACCTCTGTAGAATATCTGATGTGTGCTAACATTTTCTAGTGTGTAGTTCATAGATTGCTTTTCCTCATTTCAAGTACCTCTTCTTTTTTTTTTTTTTTGCAGGGGGGTGGCAGCCACTGTTTGCATAATGCACTGCTTAGCACAAACTGGACAACTGGCCAGACCGAACCCAGACAATGAAACAGATGCCTTCAATTAATACTATTTGGCATTGTGCAAACCCACTAAGCAACATTGTGTGGCGGTTAACAGCAAGAACTTAAAAATAATTAGTAAGATAGGGAATATCATGTAACTATTCCTATGGCAGCAGGTGCAAATGTTAGGCTGGAGTATAGATGGTCTTGGGTTCTAGTACAGGGTATGCAACCTTTGTTTTATTGTTGTGACATTATACTTTATAGCAATGAACTGCAACATAGACAAGTGTTTTCTCATCCTTCTTGTGGCAACAGGTATAAGTGTAGAACTGCCATATACAGTCCAGGTTGAAATACAGCATATTCCATACACTTTTACTGCTGTTCCACTTCCCATTATAGTCACTCTAACATATAACACTTGACATAGTGTAGATTATATTAATTATATGTATGAGGGCTGAGGCATTAGTATTGCATCAGTTATGTATTCATTTATCTATGTATTATCACATTTATTCTCAAATGTATGACCGTGGATATATAGTATATTATATTCCTATAAGTATATTTCTGCCATCTGGGCTTCCATGGCATTCACATTTGTGTAACACACATACACAATTGCCTGTATATCCAATAACCTTGAATTTGCTTTGCTTGCTAATGCTACTCTCTGCTTACCACCACGCAAACAGAGTGCTTGGAGGTGTACATTGCTAAGCATCATGTTTGAGTGAAGGTAAGTGGTGTGCAACATTTTCAAACAATGTGTGTGCTCCCAGTAAATGAGATTACTGGAACTAGCAGGAAAGCATCATTCTCTATTGCTCTAGATCCATGGTAGACATGGCAGGCATTTATGGAAGGTATCAGATTTAGGGCACATAGATGAGGTTCCAGGAGTCCAATATTTTTATTTGACTCCTAGTGAAGAACCACACTGCCAGGCTTTTGCAAGGGGATTATTCTGGCTGCTAGTATAAATCTGAAGCTTGGGATAGTCTAGCCTAGGGTGTAACAAGTGCCACCGGCATCCCCTACACTGGTGAACAATGTAGGCATCATTACAATGACCGCCAGAGGAAGAGCAGGGATAGCCTCAATGGTTGGATCAGGGAATTTGGGACTGCAGACATCCCACATCTGTGTAAGTGTCAGCTACAGAGAGCACTTGTAAGACTTAAAAGCTGAATATAGACAAGACTGGTATTCATAATGGTATTCTGTTCTTTTCTGTTTTTTCTCCTGCTGCCAGGAACCATGAAGTCAATGTATGAACCCATGGGGCTAGATTGACAAGGATGAGGGAAGCATGTATTATGAATGAAGCAGAATAGTAGTGCTATTATAACATTAAAAGTTAAAGATAGCTTTTTGGTATTTTATAGAGATGTATCAAATTGAGCATGCATATCTCAACTGTAAAAGCAAGTATGCATGCATTAGTCAGCAGCACAAACCAAGAGTCCAGTATTACAATATCAAATTGAGCATGCATATCTCAACTATAAAAGCAAGTATGCAAACATTAGTCTGTAGCACAAACCAAGAGTACAATATTATAATATCAAACTGAGCATGTATATCTTGGCTGTAAAAGCAGGTATGCATGCATTAGTCTGTAGCACAAACCAAAGGTATAATATTAGACTTTAGTGGGAAGTTGTAGATTCAAAGACCACACTTCCCAACTATAAAATACTGTTAATTCTTCAACTGTGTGCAATTTAAAGGTTTAAAGTAAAAGCTCTATATCGGTAGTACACAAGCCCTGCTGTAAACTGTAATCTGTATAATTTGAACATGCATATGTATAAAATATGCACATGTCAAGGAGTAGTTGTTGCAGTCTGTAGTATAGTGTGCATTTGTTAGGATCTGGTAGTCTTAAAAGTAAATGTTATCTGCTAGGAGCTGGTAGTCTTAAAAGTAAAAGTTAAGATAACAGAGTCAATTCATTGTATCAATGCATTGTATGTCACACATGAAGGTACTGTTATCTATTTTTTTCTCTCACCCCATCCTTTATCTTCTCTTTTTTATTTTATTTTATTTTTATTTTATTTTATTTGTGTTTTATTACATGTCAACAAATTGTGTCCATGTCATCCATGTGTACCACATCATTAAATGCTGCACAGCACAGTGGAGTAGGCCTGCACACAAGATCCATCTGCTCCCCCTCCACTGGCTCCAGCACCATTGCCCAGCACATCTGAGAGCCAAACAGGCAGCACTGCTTCTGCTGCCCCTGCACTACCTGCTCTCTCAGGTAGTCCTGCCCCAGAGGCTGGTCCAGTGGTACCCTACAGGAGCAGTGGCAGAGGTGGTGATTTTATCCCCCTCGCTGAATTGCCAGGGGTGGTGCATAGGCTTTTGCAGCTCACTGTTGGTGCATGCCTTCACTGGCTGGAAAGTCTGCTTTACCTCATTTTACATAATACCAGAAGGAGGACTACAGATGTCAGACACTCCAGCCAGCAGCAGAGTGAGGTGACAGTGATGACAGCCCAGTGAAAGTGACCTCAGTTCTCACTGTCACCCAGCTTAATGACCATGGGTTCATGATGTCCCCAGCCTCACCCCAATCATGGTGTCCCCCAACTTTTTGTGCCCATCACTGTCCCTGTCTCTTGTCTTGTTTGTCTTGTCTGTCTGCAATTGCTTCCTCACCTACCCAACTTACCTCACCCAGACATTCCTAAATCCCTTCCCCAACATTCCTGTCTCTCTATAAAAAAATGGGCACCTGAAAAAAAAAACATCCCATACATAGCTCTCCATTTCACGTTCATGTCTTCTTGACCCACTTGATTCAGTCCAGTTGATTAAGTTGTGGTCATCCCTCTTTCTGGAGGTGACAGTCCAAATTCAGTTAATATTTGGCAGATATGTTCACTTTACACTGTTAAAGAAATGGATAGCTATGGTTCTTTCATACCTCCCTCCTGCACATTCCTACCCTGTTTTCTTTAATGCATTTTTGGGCAATGGTGTGCATAGTTCGTGCAGCAACTGTAATGCAAAAGTATTTAAAAGTATTACATACAGCTGTATTCAAACCCAGTACCATCTGACCCCAAAAAACGAATGTATCACTGCATTAGCACATGCTGCCACAGAGTCAGTTAAGTAACAGATGTATTCCAGAGACTCAGTACTAACTGTCAGACTTTGGTCCTCCCCCTGCTTGCTCCCTGTTTCACCACTTTCCTATCTACCCCATTTTAACACCTTTAATCTGGTCAAAAAATAGAATCACACATCACACACAGAAGTAGCAGAAAAAGCAATGGATCCCCTCACTTTTTGGACTCCATGTTTATGAGGAGGTACGCATCGCACACCAATGCTCAGAAACAGTGAGAGGTGGCACAATGCAGCAACACATCTTACATAAACAATTCATGCCATTGCATTATCACTTTGTAATGAAAAGTATTTTAAAATATTAGATATGCTTGCATTCGAGCACAGTATCATCTGGGCCAAAAAGGAATGAATGTATCAGTGCATTAACATGTGCTGTTACAGAGTCAATTAAGAAGCAGGTGTATTTCATAGTCTCAATACTAACTGTCAAACTTTAGCAATGCAGCTCAAATTTGCACACTGCTTACCTACATGCAAACATGTGTATGTCACATTTGTATGCACTTTGCTAACCATTGCACAAACCCGCTACTCACTGTGCTATGGAAATTTTTATATTAGGCTGTATTACTACTGTTTACTGTCCATTTCCTGTGTATGACATGTAATTTCATGTATAAACATTAGAAACTGAGGGCCCTATATAACAATATCTCCTATATTTACAATACATCCATCTGTTGCCACCCTCCCAAAGCATTGCAACCCTGGTGTCTCTATTTTTTCCACACATATATATATCAACCAAAATGCAAAATGTAATATCAAGTGTTTTGTGCTATACAATGCACATCAATCTGGTAACATACGGATCCACAACTATTGACCCACATGCATAAAAAACGCTTATCTGCAAGGCTAAGGAAGGAATCAGCATGGACTGTATCTACAGGAACATAAGTGACCTTCAACACACTTGACCCTACCCATTTTGTTTTTGTCAAGGGTACATATTACTTATTGAACCTTAGGAATTATTGGACACTGACCCCACAAACCTGGGTGAGGGATAACAGGGCATACTGCCTATGTTGACTTATCCAAGGCCTTTGATACTATTCCTCATTCATGTGTCATAGTAAAGATCTCTCATGTGGGAATTAAGTCATACAGTAGTACAGGGATAGGCAACTGGCTCACCAATATAACACACACTCTCAAAGTTGGGGACTGCACCTTCACCAGTAGCCAGTTACCATTAGAATACCACAAGGATCTGTGCTGGCCCTCAACTGTTTGGAAACTACTTCTGTGAAGTACAGGCAATGGTAGATGGCCTGCGTTTTATCAAGTTTGCAGATGACTGGTAAGTGACCGCACTAATACAGTCTCCCCAATGATGGCAACATATTATGGAAGGAGGTGCCACACACAAATGATTGGTGCCAAACTCACAGACTAAACCTTAAAACATACAATGACTCATTGTCCCCTTTGGCAATAAAGTACCCCTGATAATTATGATATACATAGCACCCTTCTAAGCTCAAACACAGTGTTGTGAGACTTGTGAACACATGTTGATAGCAATCTACACTTTTGTCCGTATGTGTCCATAGTGATGACACACACATTATGCATTGTGTACATCATGCATATTGACATCACATCCAAGACCAGGGTGGTCATACCTCTGCTGTACACTACCCTTATCATACCTCTAACTGAGGACATTATTCCCTTTTGTCTGTACCTCACCAGAAACCTGCAGCAACTGGAGAAAAAACAGGGTTGTGCCTGGGAGACTTCATGGCCTCTAAGCATGGCATACATGTAAAGATCGAAAGACCTGTCAGTGTAACCATTACCATGAAAGCTGCTGAGAGGTGACTTATGCCTGCCCTATAGAGCAGTCCCAGACCCTACCATACTGAAAATTCTGGATATCTGCAAATCAAATGGGACAAGAATAACTTGGCCCAGGGTTATCAACCTAGCCAGTGACATAAACACAACATGCTGGGGAGACAGATATGTCCCCTAATGACTCATGCTCTTCTGTTAGAGGCTCCCACTACATGTGAATCAGTGGTCTTCCATTACCCCATTCAAGTGCGACCTTGACTACTGGTTGGATGATTGTAAAATCACTTCTGGGGTGGGACCTATATCTGTCATGGACAGGGCTACTTGGTGCTGCTCACAAAATCGCTCTGCTAACAATGACCATCCAACTATGCTCAATAGGGATACATGTGTTTTTACACAGCTCGACTTCTAAACACTCTATGGCTATTAGGCTGGTAGCCTCCTATGTACATATGAGCCTATGCAGGCCTCCCAACAATTTGTCTCCCAAATGTCCTGCTGATGTCATCCGATATAAGTTCACCTGCAGCCATGTAAAAGTCAGACTTGTGTTGTGGAACTTGCGTAAAGTACTGAGTTCTGTATTCTGTGTACTTTGATAGGTAGGTGTTCTGTTCTCACTGTAGTCAACTGTGTGTGTGTGTGTGTGTGTGTGTGTGTGTGTGTGTGTGTGTGTGTGTGTGTGTGTGTGTGTGCGCGTGTGTGTGTGTATCCTGCAGTTACCACTCTTATCCCATGAATTGGCAGTATTTGATACTTGCACATGCCAACAGATCCATTTCATTCAGGCCTCTCAACTTCTCTCCAACATGCACTGCTGATGTCATCCACTATAAGCTGACTTGCAGTCCTACAAAAGGTAGACTTGTGCTGTGGTACTTTCATAAAGTACTGGATTCTGTAGGCTGTGTACTTAGGTAGGGGTTCTGTTCTCACTACAGTCAACTGTGTGTGTGTGTGTGTGTGTGTGTGTGTGTGTGTGTGTGTGTGTGTGTGTGTGTGTGTGTGTGTGTGAGAGAGAGAGAGAGAGAGAGAGAGAGAACCGTTGCTTGAAATTGCAGAGAGCATTTTACACCAGGATGTGGGACACTATTATATTCTTTTCAACAGACACTGCTGATATCATCAGCTATAAAGTGTTGTCTGAGACACTCCAAGTCAGACTTGAGCTATGGTGCTAGCGGAAAATACTGTGTTCTGTAATTTGTGTACCTTAGATAGTTAGTGGTTCTATTCTCACTACAGTCAACTGTGTGTGTGTGTTTGTGCACCTGCTTGACATTAGAAAGAGCATTTTACAACAGCATGTGGGACATTGATTTTATCATCTTCCTCTCAACAGACTCTGCTGATTTGTGAATGTGCAGTATACAAATCAGGGCAGGGTCAGAGATGTCCTGTAGTCCAGGCACAAGTCACCTCATCCTTTCCAATACAGATATCAGGAACAGGGCTTTCAGTATATCCTTATACATCATAGCATGGTTTGTAGGGCCTGTGTTTTCTTGGTGTGAAACCCCATGGTCTGTCCAGCTGCTGCAGGTGCCTGGTGAGGTACATGCAAAAGGAAGCATTATACTGTATTAGTGTTCAGATGAGGTTTGAGTACAGTGCTGTTATATCCTCCTGAAATTTGGATACAATGGACTGACTTCTGAAGTGCACGATATATCCTTTCCATATAACTGTGGACACTTGGTCAAAGTTCAAATTACTATCTGTGTGCATTTCCAAATATTGCACCACCGGTGTCAGTACAGAGGGGAGTGTTGTCAATGGTGCATGTACCAGGAAATTCCACTTTGCATAAGGCACAAATCCTAATACATTCTGTATTTATTAGTAGACCATGTGGCTTTGGCACCAATAATTTTTTTGTGTTATCCCCTCTCGTACTATAGTGACATCATTGGTGGATTAAATGATTGCAACCAATTTGCATGAATCAGCAAACTTGGTAAGTTACAGGTCGTATTTTGTAGCCTGGATAGATGATAAATAGATTTCAAGCAGTATAGGGACCAGCACAGATCCTTGGGATACACAAATGATGACAGATGTAATGATAGAGGTTGATTCACCAACTTTCACAGTATGTGGTCTGTCGGTGAGGACATTGGGTAACCATCTAGTGACATAAGTGTTGATCACCAGCTGGTAGAGTTTGTCAATGATACCTGAGTAGGGGGATTATGTCCAATCCCTGAGACAGATCAAGATAGGATGCATGCATTATGTTACCTTCATGCAGGCCTATCACACAGAAACAATGGGCTGTGACAACATCACAGATCACGTATAGTGTGACTCAGAACATATGCCTACCTGATACGGTGTGATACACAATTCAACACACCCTCCAGATGGACAATGTTTCCATAGAAGGGTGTACATCAGCATGCATGCATCTGAGTGGGCTGGGGACAACACCTGATGCATGCATGTATTGACACATCCTGACTCTTTTGATCTGTAAGGTAGACCAACATGTCATCATGGACATTCTCTAAACAGATGCTAGTAATATCTCGGTTGTGTGCAACAGATATGTGTGAATTTTTGATGCTACATCTATGTCTGTTAAATGTGTCAGATATCCTCAAAGACCATCATTCTGTGGAACTTGAAAGGCCAAGGCAGTTGACAGAAGTCTACACTGAGGTATTCACTCCACAATGACAGATGTGGCCATCAGCACCTATATCAACAAGAGGCTAAAACAGTGGGTCACATACACGACATCTAAATATGTAGAAATACATGACGTGGCCTATATCTTGTGTCCAGTGATCAAGTATGTATATCAGGGCTGTCTGCTAGGCCCTTTCCTGTCCCTAATTGAAATCGCAGACATCAAGAATGACATACAAATCCTGTGTCCCAACAGCTGTCTGGAGGACTATAGATTGTGGACAATCATTGACTACAACTGTGATATTGGTATAATGCAGACAGTTTCAACGCACATCAAAGATTGCTGCCCAAAGCCATGACCACACATGAGATAAAAAAAGTGGGGATTTGTTTCATTATGCAAACAAATGCACAAACCAAGGATCATGTAGACATCACACCCTATCAGCAAACCAGTTGTTATGTGGCCTGTGTCATGGGATATATTGTATGTGGAATGTCCACCAGCATGTGTCCATGAGTACTCACTTGTATGTAACTCAACTACTGAGTATGTACAGGACATCCACATGACAGGCCATAATACCTTCATAGTTCACAGCCTTCACCATACCAATACTTGAGTACAGTGCACCCTTCCTTATGTCCCTCCATACACACCTTCCAATGATGTGTAACTGAAATGTACCAACTTTGTCAGTGTGAGCTGTCACACATCTATTTGTGCATACTAAGGTATTAGTTTTGTTGGATAAACATTAAAGTCTGATGGCACAGAACCCCCATCAAGGTGTAATACCACATGCATGTATGATATGTGTTTCGGTGATGCACTTGTGACATACATAGCTGTTTAATGACATTGATGGCATGGTTTACATTTGTGGCAGTGGGGATTGTACCATATATATCTCTGCCATGTATACCAGTCAACTATCCTGTAGTTATTATAATGCCAAGTGTGTCTCCTCACACCTCCTGCATACGTTAGTGTCAGGAGAGTGTGCTTGATTACAATCATAAAAAAACAACAAAGGCAAGGGTTCACTCCAAACCACTCTTTATAAAATAAATAAGGGCAGTGCTTTCATACACACTCAGTATGTGAACTTCTTCAGACAAAGAGCAGGTTATAAATGGTCAGATAAATAGCCAAACTCCCTTCATGACATCATCACCCTAACTAAAATGTAAACACCAGTACTGATATCATATTGTACATACAATTTAAAACAGGTAAGAAAGCAACACATAAATATATCAAAAAGCAAATCACATAAAAATAAGTATTTAAAACATAAACAATATCACTATAATAAACACATTTGTAAACAACAAGTCACCTCTCTAAAGACTATTTTCAATACACTTTTTATACAGCAAAGGTCATTTAGTCCTAGGTAAACAAAAGCATTACGTCTAAGTTGCCAAGAGAGTTCCCTCTCTTCTAATAATAACTGCCAGGGTCCACCCCAAAGTCCTTTCTTTACTTGATAAATAGAATGGTGCCCAACAGTTTGCATAACATGCTTAGCTAAAGCATTACTTATATTTTGCCAATTGATATTGTATTGGTGTTCATAAACTCTCTGTTTAAAGTGTTTAATCAGTCTTCTCTATATAGAAGCCAGGGCACAATTGGCATTTAGCAACATAGACTATTCCAATGCTATCACAATTAAATTTACCCTTGATTTTATAGTTATTGTCATCAAGAAAAAATGAACTAGTGACAAACATGAATTTACAAAACTTACACCTACCATATTTCAACATGCCAGAATTAATAGAGTAACTACATGGTTTACTCTCTAGGATTGCTTTTAAATTCTTGCCATGCCTAAAAACAATCCCCAGTTTGTCGGGTACCCTTAGTCATTGTATGGGATCCTCCATTAATGTTGCCCAATACTTTCCCATGATGTCTGTCAAGGGGTAGGCATCCAGGGAGAATGTGGTAGTAAATTTTAAAGGGAAGGAACCTAGGTCTTTTTCTTTTTCAGAATTAATGATCTTAGATAAAGAATTACAATCAACATCCTCTAATACTTCACCAGAGGAACATGTGAGCCCCCTAGTTTCACTTAGAATGGAATAAACCATCCAGTATTCTTCTTAGTAATAACTTCAGTCATAATTTCATCAACCAAACTAACAGGGTAGTCTCTTTTGAGACTTATGCTCCAGTCTTCTACCACGTTATGTGTAATCAAGTTAGTGGCGTCTAAATTTCCTGCAGGTGTATGAGCAAAAGATGATGTGTGCGCTCACCTGTCGTGCCATGAACTGGCAGCGTCAAGTCCAAAATCATCTATCTTGGTCTTTCATCTAGTATGCTCCAGATAAGCTCTGGCTGCTTTAGGACCCATTATAGAATAAAGTTAGTTATTATCAGAGAACGAATGATACATTTTGCAGCAGAAATTTAGGTTTCAGACAGGTTTGCTGATCGCCTTTCCTTGTTGTCCCCCTGACACCTCATGATATTTACATGGAGTAAAATAGAGGCAGTGCTCTTGTATGATTCATTATCAGAGTCACAGTGAAAAGGAAAATTTGTGAACTACACTGGACAGATGTGGGCACCAAATATTTCTCAAACTGGATCACTGTCGGTGTGTAATTTTATAGTCCTTTTCCCATTATTTCAGGAAATGACTGATTGCCATAACCTGTCTTCATAACGAAAATCCACAATGAGCACTTTAACTGACTGTCTACAATTTCAGGACAGTATGGAGTTAGAGGATAAATGACCTTCAACATCACAGCCCCAATCGGTAAAGTGTTAAATATGCATATGCGCATGCCTGCACTTTAAATATAGTGCATTTTACATATATTTTGTTTACATATGCTCATTGCTGTTTATAGAAAGGAATTTAGGTTTGTGTTTAACAGTCTGGGTTGCAACAACAATGCTGGGGTGTTATTTCTTCATCCTAATAGTGTCAGTACACACACGCGCGTGCGTACACACACACTCAAACACACACACACACACACACACACACACACACACACACACACACACACACACACACACACACACACACACACACACACACACACGCACGCACACACTTTCCTCAACACTATGGTATCTGTCACTTTTCCCCACAATGTTGCAGGGACAAACCCCATACCACTGACCACTGTACAGATGTATGGTATTACTATGATAAGTCCCCCCCTCCACAAACACAGTAGCGGAGTCACAGTCAGCTATTTACAGTCCTCCACCTCCTACAGTAAGCAGTAGAGCATTCAGTTTATCTTACCTCATTTGGTGGCCTCATCATAAGTAAGGAATCCTATCCATGACTCTTTGGCACCCATATTGCCTTAAATTCACTTACATCAGAAGTTTAAATATGTATATGCCTGCCTTTATAGTATGTAAAAAAAGCTATTTCTACCTAGCAGTCTCATTCACTGGTTCCCAACAAGCGAAGATTCCTATACTGATGCCTCCATACTGGGTCACATGAGCAGACCTCTCCACAAGTCAGCAGACAAGAGTGAGCAGCACCAAAGTAAGAAAAACAAGCAAATCTGGCCTATAATGTTGTAGTACACCTGTGTAGGTATGGGAAGTAACAAAATGCATACATTTACATAAATAGATAATTACTGTTATATTTTAATAAAAAACTGAAAAGTAAAAAATAAAAATATAGCTAAAAAGTTTTTTTAATAATATTGCTAACTCTGGTAATGAGGTACCAGAAAAAATATCAGGAATCACCAAAACCAGTCTCGAATGCTTTTCTGAAATCAGTTTGTCTGTGTATCTTTTGCAAAGTTTTCACTCTTCCTCCTTATTTTTTACTTTTTAGAGCAACCAAATAAAAAACATTCTTTATTTAAAAAAATCTTTTATACTTATATTTTTATTCCATATTTATTTTCAGTGTTATGATTTTTTTCTCGGTAAGCCTTCATCTCATCATTTTTATAAATTCTTTCTCTTTTGTGATTTTTTTCATCATACTCCATTTTTTATATTTACTTTTTTAATATTTTAATTATTAAATTTTCATTTTTTCTTCTTAACCATTTAAACATATTTAAACAATAAATTCTTATTTTTCTTGATTTATCCCATAAATTTCTTTTTCATTAATGAAATCTCACCAAATTCTTTTTTGCTTTTATTATTATACCTTGTCTTCACTTCTTTCCTCTTATTTCTTTGCCCCACTATTTTTTCTTAAAACACATCTGCCATTCAGACCAATCATTGTAGAATTGTTTCATGTTAATGTGATCCTCCCATAATTCTAACCATCTAATTTCCCCTTCCCTTCCCATTCTTTATCATTTAACCTTGTTAAGCCCTTTCCTATCTAAATTACACCTTTTTTGCCTTTTAGCACTATCCAAAATAGCTCTGTGATTTGAAAAACCTGTTTCTACTGTCCCTTTTTCCATAGTCCACAATCCTTCAGATATCAGAAAATAATCTATCTTTGATCTATATATTCCTCTACTATATGTCCAATCACTATTATTCCATATACTCAGTTTACCACATCTTATAATTTCTATCACCTTTTTGACATCTACACATTTTTTTGTTTTTAAGTCTCAATTAAAATTCCCTCTATAATAATTTTCATATTTATAGCCATGCAGTTCAGAATTTGATTAAGCATGTTTTCCATGTCTTTGTTTGTAACATTTGCATATAATGCAATTATTCCATATACCTTTTCTTTCCATCTTATATCTATAATAGATATCCTTCCCATTATTACTAACATTATATCCAGAATTTTGACTGTCTTCTTAGTCAGAATTCATGTTCCTCAAGAAGTATCTTGACCTAAATTCCAAACAATATTACTTCCCCATAACATTTCTGTTTGCAACCTATCTTTTTTCATTAATAACCCAATATCAGCCAATATTATTATGTCCATATCTAATTCTTTACACCATTCTATAATGGCTAACCTTCTCTTCTAACTGTACTTTTTAAATTATTTACATTTTATAGCTAGTATTCTACAATTATATCTTTTCCTTTTCCAAAGACTCCAGAAGGAGGTTGGCATAATGGTTAAGATATTTGTCTTATAGGCACAACATGCAGAATTTGATTCTCACATGAGTTAATTGGCTAGGCTTAAAATGGTCGACAAGGGCAGTTAGCCTATCACTAGTCTGTGAACCTGTTAAATTAATATTATTAACCCTTCACCCTTTATCTTTCTTTTTTTTCTTTAATATTTAGCCTTATGAATTTTTTTCTCCCATACCCTTTTACTGATTGAGTTATTTTTGCTTTTAACTATTTTCCAGCTAACATCTTCTTCATCATTAATCCCAGAACCTTCTTCTATGTCCATTTCTTCTTTTTTGTGGTTCATTTCTATCTTCTTATTCGAGTCTATATTAGAACACCGAACATTCAAAATGTCGAGTGTTCTAATATCGAACCCTATCAATCGAAAATTCAAAACATTGAACATTCAGAACAGCGAATTTTTTCCTAGGGAAAAAATTTGCTGTTCCAAAACACATACCCACAACACAAGCACACCAAATAAACAGCAATCCACACACATACACCTAAACTCTTACACCTAACCCTATACTAAACTATACATACACCATTAACTATCCACTTACCTTAACCCAAACCCTAACCCTAAGGTCCGTCACTATCGCACAGTAACCACACCTGCACCCTAACTCTAACTCACCTACCTCACCCTAACCCTCACATCCACACAATCGCACACTTACCTGAACCAGACCCGTAACTTTCCACCAGAGTGCTGAAAATACCGAAGCAACAGAAATGGACAACCAAATTCTTTCCCTAGGAAAAATATTAGTTTTCTGTTTCTTCGATATTTTCAGTGTTCCCTGAAAATGGGTCGATATTAGAACACTCAACATTTTAAATGTTCGGTGTTCTAATATAGACCCTTCTTATTCTTACCTTTGTTTATAACCTCTTCTCCTTGCTTCTGCCCCTGTTCTTCTTGATTTATTGTTTCTATTTCTGCTTGTGTTTGTTCCTGTGCCTCTTTTTCAGATATACTTGCTTTTTCTACCCCATCCTTCCTTTTTTACAGTCTGCCCACATATGCCCAACCTTAGTACATTTATAACACTTCAATTCACGTTTTTTTTTCATATCATGTCCAATTTCACCACAAATATAACATTTTCTTTTAACACAATTCATAATTAAAGTTACTGTCTTTTCATAAAAAAAACAAGTTTTCAATTGACCCCAGTATTTCCCAAGTCCTTTTTGACCTTCAGCATTTATAATATTAAGAATATGATTTTTTTTTTCATTTTCCATGTTTAGTATAACATTGCAGTCCCACCCCCAATATATAGATCTCTGTTATCATACACCTTGGAAATGTCTATTATTTCTATACATGTATTATTTAAGTGCCATTCTTTTTCAACTTCACTCTTAAACTGTATACATATATGCCTTTGTTTCCTTGTAAAAAGCATTAAACCCATATAAGTTCCAAGGTTTCCATTACATGCCCATTTTCAAAAAATAATGTTGCAAAATGTCTCTCTTCACTTATACGATTAAAAGTTCTTATGTCTGTAGGTTTAGTTCCCAGTGGAGAAATTACATTGACCAATACCTCATATCTTTCCAGTCCTCTTTCTTCTTTACTGTAGATCCTTACAGTGAAATTTCTTCTCTGCTTAAACTCTGACTCCTTTCCTTCTACTTCTTTTCTTCCCTTCTCCCTTACCATATCTGCATACAATTTACTTTTTTGATAGCATCCTTATGCATGAATTCTGAATCTTCTTTTTCTGTTTTGTCCATTATATCCCCCAGGGAATGTCCTTACCACTTTCTGGCTCACTCGCCACAAGCAAATTCTGCAAAATATCATCTTGCAACCCTCTCGACTGGAGGATTGTAGCAACTTTGTTGCTGTGCATAGCCTCCCAAGCAAAACTTTCCTACTGGAACCTGCATTCTGAATCCTGTGAAGGTCCAATTGCCTTCACTTCTCTATCTCCGGTTTAGAGTGCTTATACATAAGCATTTTATCAAGATGGGAAGGTTTGACCATCATCAACATAACTTCAGCAGTCCTTCTCCTCCCTCCTGATTTGCATCACTTCATCGTAAGTTGTCTTCTGCTCCTCTCTGGTTGCTTTCTTCATTTCAGTGAAAGACTCATCTGCCTTATTCTCCTCAAACATAATACTGTTTTGCAATAAAAAAAGAAACAAAACTATCAGCAACAGTTTCTGTCATCATGTCAGTATACCTCTGCTTCTCCAAGCCACCAACGCACCTGGAATGGAAGCAGGAAGTGCAACATCAACAATGTTCCCACTCAGCATAAAGGCAAGTTGGGGAAGTTCTCTGATGCCCTGGCCAACTTGCCCCTAATAGAAAAGAGGCTACTAGCCTCGTGAGACTAACCTGGTCAAGAAAGGATAAATAAATAAAATGAATATGAGGTAGTTAGCCTTAGAAAAGTTCTTAAAGGTTCTGGGGTTTGCTGTGAGTTCAGGCTTTATATTTATTTCAAGGGTGACTGCTTTGTGTTCTGATTTGACCAGTGAGGACATAACACAAGGCAATGGGGGGGTGCAATGCTCCCTAATATTTGTGATTACCAGATCCAGGATATTTAGCCAGGATATTTATACCCCTAATAGGTATGCAGACTTGTTACAGAGTGTTGCATGATAATGGCTGTGTATGCATCCCAGTTTATGGTGGGACAAGTGAAATCACCCATGAATATGGTGTTGGTGAGTGACTCCAGTATATTCAAGTATGTGGTCATAGACAGGGACCTATAGTTAGTTAGAATATTATATGGGACTAAGGTTAGTTTGTCATGGACTATTTCAAGCAGGGTCTATATTATATATTCGAAGATTTAAAATTTTGAACCTCATATGTTCGACAACATATGAGCAAAACTTGGCACCTCGAATATATAATAAAAAAGTAAAAAAAAAGGAATATATATTGTATTATTTTGGTACTGCAATAGTTAAGACAGGTTAATTGAATAATTTTATGCAATTTAATTCATTGATAGGGGTATATATATTTGTTTTTAGGTAATGCTTGTGTATATCTAAAGAAGTTGTGGATGAAAACGTACTGCTTACTGTTGTGGTCAGCATTAGTGAGTGCTGTGCTGTGCTTAATACCTGTCAATAAATGTGTTTTCATGGAAATGGCTATCCGGGCACTTTTTTTCTGTTGTTGTTGGTGACTTCTGGCACCTTTTCCTCCTTTTACTTGGATTTTGTAGTTTTACTTGGAGGATGGAAGGGCTTATAACTTCCACGGAAGCTATTTCAATCGGAAATAGCTTGGAGAAGAAACTGGATCTTCTACTGGGGAAGGTAGCACAGCTAGTTGAACTGCTAAAGCCTATCTGTTCTTCATTTAAAAGACACACCCCTAATGTTACAAATGAGGAGAGGGAAGGGGTGTGTCAACTAGATGACGAGGAAACAGTTATGGCTGCTCGTCCGCATGGTAATATCAGAGATGGTAGTAAGGAGAACAATGGGGATGGAAATACAGCTACTTTCAGCAATACTACAAGTTTGGACTGTAGAAAAACTCTGGCGATTTTATAGCCACCTGTAACAGCTTCTATAAGTGAGGGTGTGAGAGAACAGAGAAGCGGAAATGCTAAAAGAACACAAGGTGACTGTTTATCTAAAAATATGATTTGTAATGAATTGAATTTAGATGCTTGGTTAAACCAACGCATTTCCTTTGATAAACCTGTAAGTAGAAAGGAAAATAACGAAACAGACACTTACAGTAATAATGCATAAATGGATGTGATTATTAATAGGAAGAAGAGGAAAATGGAAAGGGATTTGAATGATTATGCACAAAAGACACATTACCTGAAACCCAAAAATTATGTCAATTTTTTTTCAGGAGATGGTGATCCTTACAGGAAAGAGACAGTAGGGCCACATTTTGATAAGGGGGATAAAGTATATGTTAATAACAGAACATAACCTGATATGCATTATGAAAATGTGGAAAAAGGAGATATAAATGACCCTTTAGAATACCCCCCCTCCGAAGGTCCGAGAGATTGAGAAGCAAAATCCCAGTAGGGTATTACCAGGACATTTGGAGGGGGTGGGGCAACAAAGGGAGGAAATAAAGTTTTTGAGGAAATATGTGAAAAGTTAGATTCTAAGAACATGGGTGTGCAGGCTGAAGTATCAGAGGTCAGGCTAACACATCAGGGTTACACCATTTTGGGTTACACCATTTTTAATAACAGTAGTATGGATATCACTAATGGATTTTTTTGAATTGTTTGCTAAGGGCTTCAAATATGTTCCAAAGGAAAAAAGTGAAATGAGTAATACGATTATTGACCTCAAACTATTTGTGCGTAAGAAAAGTCTTGAATTATTAATTAATGAACCTGGTACAGTTGATGACAAACCAAAAAGAGAAGTGCATGGAACCCCCCACTGCACCCACAATTGAAGAACTTTGAAAATATGGTAGAAAATAAGTTAAGGGAGAACATTTAAAAGAATAAAGTTTGGTCCAATTTAACAAAGGAAGATTGAACTATTTTGGATATGTTAAGAGAGAATAAATCTATAAGGGTAATGAAACTGGAAAAGGGGGGCACGGTCTTAATAGATACCATTATATATGAAAGTAAAATGATGGAATTATTATTGGATGAAAACAAATATATTAAGGTATTTTTAAATGACATCAACATTGCTTATAAGAAAGTATATGTGTCCCTGAATGATTTAGTTTTAGAAAGATGTATAGATCTAGAAACCTTTAGATTTTTTGTATAATAAAGAACCTAGAGTACTTAGTATATTTGGGATCCCATAAATACATAAAAACATGGAAGACCCCCCCCCCCATGAGACCAGTTGTAGCCGCAAGCCAATTAGTGACAGCCCCAATTGCTAAATACTTGGTCCATAAATTGAAAAATATTTCTACTAAAGCCCCTAATGTACTAAAAGACTCGTGGGATTTTTTAAGAAGTTTAAATAATAATTTATTTAAAGACAATGTTACGTTTATTACTATTGACATTGTGGATCTTTTTACCACTATCCCACATAGAGACGGATTAGAATTTCTAGAAGAAATTTTAAAGGAAAATAAAAATTTTAATGATAAAGCTATTTATGTGATTTTGGTTTTAATGGAAATTGTATTAAATTATAATTTTATTTATTGTGAAGGGGAGTTTTTCAAACAGACTAAAGGTGTGGCAATGGGGGTTATATGTGCCCCAACTTTTGCTAACTTAGTATTGTCTTGGTGGGAGAATAAATATATATTCAATTCTGATTATAAAGAGAGCTGGGTGCTATATAAATGGTTTTTAGATGATATATGTATTTTGTGGGTGGATAGTGAAGAAAGGTTTGGTGAATTTTTTAACTATATTTCAAATAGTATGGGGTTCTTAAAATTTACTTATAAGATAGGACATGATGAAATTAACTATTTGGACATAAATATTAGGAAGGATACAGTCAATAAAAGATATGTATCGAGAGTCCATAGGAAGGACACTTTAAAAGTGCACACCCCTATTCACAGAAAAAAGGTATAGTGAAAGGTCAATTTGTTAGGGGTAGCAGAATGACCTCAGATGACCAAGATTTTATTAAAGAATGTGATTTGTTGAAATCAATGTTTATAAAGAGGGGTTATCCCAAAAATTTGACTGATGAAATATATAAAAAGGTCATCCTTAATAGAAATACCAAGTTTGCTCCCATCCTTGGTATGGAAGATGTGGTGAGTGGGACTAATATACCAAATAATGAGGCTAGAAAAGGTTTTAGTAATCTTTATATTTTGGATTATAGTGGTGATGCCAACCTTATTAAAGAAATAGTAAAAGAAAAATGGGATAGGTTCTCAAAGATTAGTGACTTAAATCTTAAGTTTGATGAACCTTTGAGATTTGTGTTTAAAAAGGGCAGATATATTAAAAATATTTTAGAGAATAGATGTTTTAATACTGAGAGGAAGAAGGTTGGAACATTTAAATGTGGGGCCTGCCCACAATGTCTATATATCTCCAATATGTCTAAGATAAATTTCTCTAGTAGGAAAAAATGTATTAGATCTACCTCTTATTCTAATTGTGGCTCCAAAGGACTAGCCTATGTAGCCCTATGTGGGGAATGTGAATGTGTTTATATAGGAAAAACTGAAAGAAGTTTGAAGAGAAGGATCTATGAGCACACTTATGATATTAGGAAAGAAAATAGTAGGCATGCACTTTACAAACACACTCAGACATGTAGAGGAGCCTCTTTCACATTTTTTGTGATAGAAGTCAAGTCAGACATTAGAGGGGGTGCATGGGAAACCAAACTTGAGTATAAGGAGTTATACTGGCAACTGGTTTTAGAATCTAATAAATGGCCAGGATTGAATGATATGGTATCCCTAGCACCTGCATTGAAGCTTAGGGCAGCAAAATTGTGATAGGAATTCTCATTATAAATTTTAAACAATTAAAACATCAATTTTTAAACACTATTTTATATACATTGTTAACATTTGTAATAATATGTGTGCACATTCCTTTGGATTCATATCTGTATTTTAATTCAAACCAATTTTAAGTAGTGTGTATATGCATGTTTCATATGCATTGTTCAGGTTAATAGGAGACTTGGTACTGTTATACATGTGGGATTTGTTCAAATGGTCTTAAATTTTAATGCTTTTAGCAAAACATGAGTAACTGATGTAGTTTTTGGGTTGATGGATTTTAATTTTACATTCTTTAAGGTTTTAGATATGCTGACAATGATATGAAATTGAGCCACAAGATGTCAGTAATACATTCTTAATATATTAACAATTTTTTAATGCTTTTAATATGGTATACATTAATTGAATGGGATTTATAACATCTGTATTTTTATTTGTATGTTTAATATATGTCTCTTTGATAGGATATGTAAAAGTTTTAGTTATAAGTAGAGGTATATGCTTCCTATTAAGGAATATTATTGTATTATTTTGGTACTGCAATAGTTAAGACAGGTTAATTGAATAAACTTAAGTAATTTAATTCATTAATAGGGGTATATATATTTGTTTTCAGGTAATGCTAGTGTATATCTGAAGAAGTTATGGACGAAACGTACTGCTTACTGTTGTTATCAGCGTTAGTGAGTGCTGTGCTGTGCTTAATACCTGTCAATAAACGTGTTTTTGTAGAAACGGCTATCTGGGCATTTTTTTCTGTTGTTGGGTCTATATTATATATTTGAAGCTTCAAAATTTTGAACCTCATATGTTTGACAACATATGAGTGAAACCTGAAACCTCGAATATATAATAAAAATGTAAAAGCAAAAAAGAACTTACCTTAATGCTCTGAGCAGGGGGGCAAACTCCCCTGCACCCCCACACCCCCTACTTAAATATACCAACTCTGAGACCGCACTTCAGTGCAGAAAAGTGAAATTTTCCCATCCTGCATGTACAGAGCCATTACCTTTCACCTTCGAACTTTTCAAATTTCGATCATATGGTGTCGACCATATGACATTCAAACTTTGAAACGTTTGCCAATTTAATAGGAAACCTTCAAGCATCCATAATGTTTGACCAATCTTGAGAAGTCCTTACTTTTTATATAGATTAATCCAACTCCACCTATTGTCCCTTCTTATGCTGTAGCTGGTCTAAATGTGTGGGCAGGCTATTGCCTTGTATTGCTGGGGTACCTTCCATGGCTTTAAACCATGCCTCAGTAACTGCACAAATGCCAACACTGTCGAGGGTGAGGATAATTTCCAGAAAGTGGAGCTCCTTGTTGATACTCTTAGCATTGAGCAGTAACACCTTCAGTTTATCTTGCATAGAATTTACTATGTTGGAAGGTTTATCACATTGGCATTGCCTAAAAAAAAATCACTAAAAGTGTGGATGATGTTTTGGCCAATATCCAAAATCCTAGTGGGGACAGATACAGACCATCCCTGGCAAAAGCAACTTAGTCTGTCGAACATGTCTTTCCAAGCTGACATATATTGGACCCCTTAGAATGATACCAGTAACTAAGCCAATTTTTAAAGTCAATTATCTTCTGTTTATATAGTAGTCTCATTCTTGGAGCAGATGGAATGCTGCTCAGTGCTAGCATAGCACCTGTCTAGGACATATAATCTGAAAGCTCTATCATGTATTTCATCATATTTAAGGTTATTAACACCCACATGGCCTATACCAAGCCTATACTGGTACTTGTGGTTCAATACCTTGAGTGCATGTGTGATCTGGTGAATCCTTGTCCCTGATAGGCAACTGACTGTGACTCCCTCCTTGCTCAGCCTGGTGAGGGGGCATCAGTATGTCTTACAATGTAGTCTCCAATAACCAATATATTGGGCTGTGTGTCAGTTTGCTTTAAGGTCTTAGAGGCCGAGACATTGTGAGATGTGGTTGTATGTATACTGGAAATGTCTTTGTGGAAATACAAGATTTTCTCGCTGCAGCCTTTAACTTACACAGTGCCATCTCCAGTTCTATGCCTATGATATACACTGTGAGTTTTCTCCTCTGAGTATTAATGCTCTCTACAAAACCAGAGTAGTATTCTGGCACCTCCTACTTCATGCAACAATATCTCCTTCCTTTCTAGAAAGTTCACATCTCAGAGAGTGAGCAAACGGAGACCACTGTCATCCAAGAGCACAACACCATCAAAAAAACAATAAAGAAACAATTCCTGCTGCATTGCATCTCAGGTCCAAAAAGTACTTTTCAGAGCACTAGTATTGCTGTCATATATACAATTCTTCACAATGGAATTTGCTACAAACTACTGGTAGATCTTTTCCTCAAGTCCTGTTGTGAATCTCAATCTGACTGTAATTTGACACCATAAGACCACCAAATGATATGGAATTCTCTGAATTCCCATTCAGGCATACCGCTTTCTATCAGGCAGAGGGAAATGTGACAGTATTCATGCTGCTCATCTTATGTGGGTGTTATATGACCATGCATGCTTTCAGCCAACATACTATGGATCATCATAGCCTGCTAAGCCTCAGGAATAAAACAACCACTCAATCTTAAGCTTATTTAACTTCACAGATATTAAAATGGAAATATCACTCCACTGACATGTATATCACAGAAAATGATATACAAATCATGATGTATGGCAGCATTTCTGCATAAGCAGTAATCTGGTGTGGCCCACACTATTTGGGTATCCAGGTATAAAATACTGTGTTCACTGACAGGTGTGTGAACTAAGTATGTTGAAAATCAGAGCAAGTGCTAGTCACCATCACATGTAGACTGGCATGGCAGCATATCAACTTATCCTTTGCATAAAGGTGGAGCATCCACTGATCCTGGAAATTATAGACCCATCAGCCTAACTATCCTGATCAGCAAGGCCATGGAACAGATTATCATGGACCTCATTAACAAGGACATTGGCAACCTCCAAACCATCTATCCCACACAGTTTGGTTTAATTAAGGGGAGGTCATGCCTGTTAAATTTGGTCGACTTCTTTGAGAAAGTCACCAAAGCCATAGACAAGGGAAAGATGGTTTACACCACCTACCTTGACCTGACCAAAGCCTTCAATACTATTCCCCACTTTGGTATAATAGATAAACTTTCTCAACTAGGCATCAATCCATATGTTACCGGATGGAAAGAAACTGAATCACTGACAGAACCCACTTAGTCAAAATAGGGGGAAGCTACCTCAAGCAGTAGACCTGTAATCAGCAGTGTACCCCAGGGATCAGTTTTGGGACCTCTGTTGTTTGGGATATACTTTTCTGAGGTGCAGGCCAAAACCAGTGGGCTATGCCTGACCAAGTTTGCAGATGACTGCAAGCTTGGCATTGTTATCAATGCCGCTAGTGATGTGGACATTCTCCAAGTGGTTCTCACCCAAACAAATGACTGATGCCAGAAACATGGCCTCAAACTGAATGCCAAAAAATGCATTATCATCCCCTTTGGGAAGAGTGATGTCCCCCAAATTATTACATTAATAACAAGGTCCTAAGTATGCAATCAGTCATGAGGGATTTGGGCATCCAGGTTGATAGCAAACTAACTTATCCTTTGATAAATTTGCATAATTTTTACTATTAGGATCTATCCCTCGGCTGCTGTGTGTTCTGGCCCCAGCGTCTCCAACACTATTTGAACCTTCTATCCTACACTAAACCTTGAACATACCTACCTGGTGAAAGGACTCCCTGCAGACCAAATCCATTCAAGTCTACTATAGCATAAAGACTTGCCGTCCTGCTTAATGAACCCTGTTCACTAGGAGGCAAGGAAGTATGTGTTAAAAGTGGTATTATTTAAACACTTGCTTAATATCTAATGTATGTACTATATGCTACATTAACCAGGATACCCAGCAGCCATTCTCTCCCTTCTCTATCCCCTAACATTTAGATCCTTTATCACTTCTGTGCTGTCTCCTGAAGCTATTCCTTAAGAGCCTTCCCTAACCCTGATATATCTCTCTGCTCACTTGCCTCTGTTGTTATTACTCTAACTGACCACTAGATAGCATTCTAAACTAGGACAGTACGTAACTCTTCCATTCTTCCCTGATCTCCATAGCTTTTTAATGTTTCTGTCCTAGGCTTGTGAACTGTCTTTCTGCCTTATCTCTACCTGCTACTCACTGCTTACTTTGCTTTGCTACTACTTACCTTCACGACCAATATTACCTATTCCCCTTGACCTACCCTGTCTCAACTAAGGAACTCAGTAATCAACTGCTTACTGTTAAGTTTTTGGCTGACTGGCTCACTTACCTGTCTGAACCCGCTCACTCCGCTCCCCTACCCTGCCCCCAATTTCCACCTGCCCCCAGCACATCTACATTTATACCTAACAAACTCCTCCTACCAAACCTACTATCCAATCACAGTCCTCTTCCAATTACCGCTCCCCCTATTCTCTAATCAGAGAACACTCCACCTCTCTTTCCCCTCCCACTGCTACTCCTCCCACTACAATTTTCCTATACTCCTATACACTCATTCTTCCATTATCCTTGTCTACAATATCTAACTCTCTCCATTCACTTCTAGACCTTCCCTTCTCAACTAGCATTCCACATTATTCTTCTCTTCACTGTACATTACCCTACCTTATCCTAACATGCCCTACCAACTCCCCTTAACTATTCAACTATTAACTATTCAACTCCCTAGCTCCCTTCTCATCTTACTAATACCTCTGTATCTTGCTACTTCTTACTCCCATAATGCTCCTCCATGCCTCCCTCCTACTCAAACTATCCCTAACCCCCAACCACAACCTCTCCAACTCCCTCACTTTCACTCCATATCCTCCTCCCTTATTCCACCCAACCTATTGCATCTTTTTCATCCCAAACTATTCTATACCCCAACTAAAACTCTCTCCCTGACACCACAGTCATCCAATATGCTGATGACTCTACCTTGGTCTGCCCTGCCCCATACTTTCCTGAACTACTGACCAAAACCCAATTAGCCTTTACCACTACAGAGAACTGGATGCACCAAAACCACCTTTCTCTCAACTCCAATAAATCCAAAATACTAATTTTTCTCCCCTCCAAGGTTTCCTCTTTGAACAAAAACACTTTCAATGTCCCAAGCCAAACTAACACTGCGATTGAAGTGGTCCCTTCTGCAAAACTCCTTGGCATTACCATATATGAATACCTCAAATTTGATCCAAGGTTTCCTCTTTGAACAAAAACACTTTCAATGTCCTAAGCCAAACTAACACTGCCCTTGAAGTGGTCCCCTCTGCAAAACTCATTGGCATTACCATAGATGAACACATCAAATTTGATCTTCACATACAACAAAACATAAAGAAAACCCACCAAAAGCTAGGTATGCTATATAGGAACAATCACTTTCTTTCCATCTCCACTAGGCATACCCTGGCAACCACATACCTCCTACCTTCCCTTCTATATGGAGTCCCTCTTCTAACCAAATTGTCTGTTACCAATACCTCTAAGCTCGAAGCTTGCTATAATAAGATCTCTAAATTTGAATCCAAATCCAAAACATCAACTCACCACTGCCTCAGCCTTCACTCTCTGAACTGGTTAGAACTCCCTAACCACCTAGACTATCTACAACTAACCACTGCTCACAAACTAATATTCTCACCTGATAAATGCCCAGCCTTAAGGGACATCCTTCCTCCATACATCCCTAATAGATCACTGAGATCTGAACACCAAAACCTAATCTCCATTCTTAAACCCAAATGACCCGCTGGCCAGCTTTTACTCTCCTTTTCTCTAGGTAAAAAATGGAACTCTCTGCCTCCTTCACTTAGGACTATACCCAACACTGAATCCTTCAAAACTCAACGTTTAAAATGGAACTCTCTGCCGCCTTCACTTAGGACTATACCCAACACTGAATCCTTCAAACTCAACGTTTAAAAATGGAACTCTCTGCCTCCTTCACTTAGGACTATACCCAAAACTGAATCCTTCAAACTCAACGTTTAAAAATGGAACTCTCTGCCTCCTTCACTTAGGACTATACCCAACACTGAATCCTTCAAAACTCAACTTTTAAAAATGGAACTCTCTGCCTCCTTCACTTAGAGCTATACCCAACACTGAATCCTACAAAACTCAACGTTTAAAAATGGAGCTCTCTGCCTCCTTCACTTAGGACTATACCCAACACTGAATCCTTCAAAACTCAACGTTTAAAAATGGAGCTCTCTGCCTCCTTCACTTAGGACTATACCCAACACTGAATCCTTCAAAACTCAACTTTTAAAAATGGAACTCTCTGCCTCCTTCACTTGGGACTATACCCAACAGTGAATCCTTCAAAACACAACTTTTTCTTCACCTATCTTCCAAATGGAAATGCTCCTGCTTTCACCCCACTTAAATTCTAGGGACTCCCCACTAAGCTCTCTTTACCCCCACTCCACTATACTCTCATACTTATTCTTATTTCTCAAAAGATCCAGAACTAGCAGACTTTAATTGACTCCAAGCATGTAAATATTGTTTCATCAAAAAAAAAAAAAAAAAACACTCTGTCATCAAGTTGTTAAACTGTCTCATAATGTATATTACACTCTGCAACTCTCAAATGTATGAACCCTACTCTTGTATTTCACTTTGTAACCTTTATTTTTTATTTTGCAACCTATACTGTATGGTATTTCACTTTGCAACCTTTATTTGCATTTTGTAACCTATATTGTATTATACTGTTCATGGAGCTTTTCTCCCCAGGCCTCCACTGAAAATGGGCACTTCTTGGCCCAGTGGACTTCCCGGTAATCAAACTGAAAATAAATAAATAAAAAAAATAACTTTTGACCATGATATTGCCTCCATTGTATGAAAAGCTTTCTACATGGCCCACCTCATTAATAAGGGTATCTCATCTAGGGACAAGGAGGTCATAACATCCCTGTATTCTTCCCTTATAAGACCCATTGTTGATTATAATGCTCCTTTTGGCATGTACCTCACAAAGCACATGCAGCAGCTGGAGAGACCACAGAGGTTCTTCACCAGGAGAATCCAGGGCCTCAAACATCTACCCTACACCGATAAGCTAAAAGCCCTGTTCATCTACTCAGTCTCATACAGACTCCTCAGAGATGACCTCTGCCTAGCATAGAAAGCAATCCCAGACCCCGCCTTGATGGGACTGCTGCAGATCTGCAAGTCAATCTCCACTCGAGTAACCCACAAGCGTGACCTCAACCTGGTCTGTGACATCAATAGGACTTGTTAGCGGGACAGATTTGTATCCCAGAGACTCCCCTGTCTGTGGAATAGACTCCCTCTCCATGTCAGGCAGAGTACCTCATTAACCCTTTTTAAGTGCAACCTTGAAAACTGGATAGAGAACAGAAAATACACTCCTGGGATTCCACCTGTGTTCCTGCTGGATATGGGCATTGGTTGCTGACTTGTCAGAACATGGGCTAAATTCTTGGCTAGGATTGTAAGGGGCTCAAGGTCAATAGCCTACTAACTTCCTATGATCCTATGATCAGAGTGTAGCATGCACACACACACACACACACACACACACACACACACACACACACACACACACACACACACACACACTCACACACACACACACACATCGAATGAACAGCACCAAAAACCACAACAAAAAAGAAAACAGGCACAAACACAGAGCTGAGAACACACTGTAAAAGCAAAGAAACCACAGTAGGTAATCCATGAAGAATATTTATTAAGAAATGGATCCGCAAAGCTTTCATCCCTGCACAATCAGGAACTTCAGAATAAAGCAATTCTCCAGAAAGACTTCAAACCTCAGTAGGATACTGAGAGCCAATCAGAATCGAAACCAGGTACTGGTTTAACAAACCAACCAATTACATCAGCTCACCAACAGAAGCACCTGGTGTAGTGGTAAGACCTTCAGCCCTCTTTCCATCGCCATCTCGATGTCTTCTTCTCTTGAAGTAGAAGCTAACCAGAAACATCTGGAAACAAGCCAATTTAAGGTCAAATGCCCTGCTAGTGAGCAGATTTTCTCATTGTTTAGTCTCTGGAGACCCCTGAGAGAATTGTACAAGGAGTATGTTTACCCAAAAGAAGGCAAACCTGGGGCTGCTCTTATGAGGGAAAGGAGCTGATACAATTAGAGAAGAAGACATTGAGATGGTGATGGAGAGAAGGCTGAAGTTCTTACCACTACACCAGGTGCTTCAGTTGGTAACCTGACATAATTGGTTCATTTGTTAAACCAGTACCTGGTTTCGATTCTGATTGGCTCTTAGTATCCTACTGAGGTTTGAAGTCTTTCTGGAGAATTGCTTTATTCTGATGAAGTTCCTGATTGTGCAGCTTTGTGGATCCGTTTCTTAATAAATATTCTTTATGTATTACCTACTGTGGTTTCCTTGCTTTTACAGTGTGCTCTCAGCTACGTGTTTGTGCATGTTTTCTTTTTTGCTCATACACACATGCACACACACATACGCACACACACATATATACCCACCTCCACACACACTCAGGCACCCACACACACACACACACACACACACACACACACACACACACACACACACACACACACACACACACACACACACACACCACACATATACCTGCACGCACACACACACCGACCCCCCCCTTACACACACACACACATACATCCACACACACAGATAAACATGCAACCATACACACACACACACACACACACACACACACACACACACACACATACATAGACACACACAGAAATACATAGACACACGCTCGCATTGGCTTGCAAACACATAAACACCAGGCAAACACTGTACATAAAATGAGCTACAGGAACATGCATGCTACATATGTAGTTGCATGATATGTGTGCATATGTTAATGCACAGAGAAGAATGAGTGATATCATAGTTTGCATCATGTAGCATCACTATTATTGACACAAACTTTTTCATGTTATGTACATGGCTACTATATGACTATTACTATTCAGATTATGTAGGGATGACAAAAACTGCATTGTCTTCTTTGTATAATCTCTGTGATGAACTATAAAAACTCTGACATGGACATTTGTGCAGTACAACCTCTTGAGCATTGAGCTTCTAATGGCTGAGAAATGAGCGATTCTTCATGTTAGCCAAATATCACTGTGTGACATTCAGTGTTTTATTGTGACTAGTACAAATGATAATGGTGGGTCAGAATGATGGCGTCATGAATTACTTTCTTTTATCCACAGTCAGCTCAGTGTATTTAATTTAATATTTATATACATATTTTTTGTGTGAGTTCCTCACTCAGTTTGACTTAAATGACTAATTGTTTTCATTTGTTGAAACTTCTTGTCGGTGATTTAGATATTTTTTTTTAATTTAAATGCTTTAATTGTTTGTAACCAAGAACATATTTTATAAAATGAGCATGTTATTAAGAATTTGCTGAAGTGCAAATATCTTGCCCAATGCACTAAATGTGGTATATATACAAATGTATCACCTGATAACATTGGAGGCTTGTATTCCTCATCTCAAAAGTTGGTTGAGTTGCTTTCTACTACTACTAATAAATCTAGACTTGCTGAACATGATTTCACTTGTGCAAGTGACAGAGCTTGGACAACTGTTGTTACACATGTTAACGACCGGGCTGATAAGATAAATAATATTAAGCAAAGGGCAAAGACTGCAAATTTAGGAAAGGATTTTCCAGTAAAGATCATTCAACCCCTATTAAACACAATCCTGTCAATGACATCTTTGAAATTCAGGATACAAGTACTCAGTAGTCTAAGGATTCAAAGCATGTAGAAGAAAATGAAAAAAGAAAGAAATGTGACCTTCACAATAAACAGCGAGAAAGAAAAAGAAACTGATTAATGTAATCCTAAAAAACGAAGAGACACAGGTATACTACTAGACTTCAAAAACAAATAATACACACCAACTGGAAGTGAAGAAATGATTGTAGGTTCAAGTCGTGTTGTAAATAAAATGTTGATTGCACCAGTATATGAACAAGAAACTGTTTAAGCATAAATTATTAGTACTGCTTATCGTCCCCAATACAAAGCACTAAAAGAATACCACCACATCAATCAATATATATAATTTGTAAGCTTACCACTTGATGATATATATATATATATATATATATATATATATATATATATATATATATATATATATATATTTAATTTATCCAAACTGATTAATGTCTATAATGCAAACAAAATATATACTGAAAAGAACACTTGTTGTAACACACAAATTGCGGGGAATGATAACATTGTTCCATCACAAAACAGACAGTCTGCAAAAAATGACAGGATTTCTCCAAAAGACAAGGTGAAAGGGAGAAATCTAACTGGATTTGATCAACTTGAACATTACTCTAAGGAAAAAAATATGAGAAGGACTGAAGTTGAAAGCAAGGCTCAAACTGTGTAAGTAGAAAACCATCTGGATGATAATTGTATGTTTGCAAATGAAATAAGCTGTGAAAACAGTGGCATTAATAGTACTAAAGTTGATGAACATCATTCTTTTGTAACAATTGATAGAGCAGACATTATTGAAATAGTAGTGGGAGATTCTTCAGATATGGTCAGAAATGTTATACTATACTAATAATTGGAGAGTTATACTAATAATTGGAGAGTCAATTATTAGAGGAACTGAGACTTATATCTGCAGAGAGAATAATGAACATTGAAAAGTTTTATGCTTACCATGAGCAAAAATACAAGATGTCAGTAGGGCCTTAGAGTGCTTTAATGAAAGGAAGTATGTGGCTTATTCATGATGGCTCAAATTATGTCATCTTCAAGGACTCCAATGACTGTTAGAAAGGAATGTACAGCACTATTTGATACCAGAGTTTCTACAGGTACTAAGGCATATTTTTCAAAAATCAAATTTAAAAGGAGTCAGGTCAGTGTGAATTAAACAATTTTGGGGTAAATAATGGAACATTTTAAAATGTGGAAATGTGTAGAACATCCAAGCCTAATTTGGGGTGCACATGTATTAGACAGGATGGAGTCCACATTTCAAGACAAAGGAAGAGATTTTTTCAACAGATGCAAAAAAGGATTTTTTGCAATGTCAGAAATGTAATACTTCAAAGATAGCAAAATTTGATTTATTCATGATGGTTGTTAATTATAGAAACATTAATAATGTTTTTCTTTTTATTGGAAACTTTGCTAAATTCATACAAGATCGATAGTGTTATTGCTCATGGAACATAATTAAAGAACAATGTCTGGAAACCAGTTCTGTCTGGACATAAATAATTTTACTGTAAAAGACATTCTAATAAAAATTATGTGGAAGTGTTATGAAAGGGATTAAAGATTGTCAAGAGAACTGTGATTTTTGCATGTTTGATGATAACACCAATACTTTATGTTGTGTAATTGTGACGATAATGACCACTTTGGAAAATATCACGATTGTCTGAGTGTATATGCCCCCAAAGTGAACTGCTGATGACCAAGAGGAATTCACACATTTATTGGATGAAACACAGAAGGGGAAAATAATAGTAGCTGGGGACGTAAATTTCTAGAAATAAACTAGAATAATATTGATTCTACAACATTAGTAAGAGAATTATTTGCAATGTATATTCGGGAGCAACAATTGCTGCAGGCAAGCCTGCACGGAAACAGTACATACTGGATATTGCTTGTGTTCCTCAAGAAATTTTTACTTTACATCAAGTTTTACTATCTTTGGTGTGCAGAGATCATGGCCTTATAAAGTTTAAATTGCTGCTAGGTAATTCTTCTAGGCATCATTTTCAAATCTAGGTGCTTAGGATTTCCCTCTCTCTTCCCCCTTTGGCTGACCTGGTGTGACTTAGTTTGAACTCTACATTTACCTACAAAATGGAGTCTACAGGACTGCAATTGGTCACCATAACAAAATCAGTTTCTCTCAGCATTTAAGCAGAGTAGGTTGCACACAAAAAGCATTTGTTAAACTTTCACTTACAGTGCTGTGTAATTAAGCAGGTCACCATTTTGGTCAGCCATAGGGCTCTTTTTTTACTTGAGTGTTTGCCTCCTTCCCCTGTAACTTAAGTAAACTGACTCTTACATTAAGAGCTATAATACTTACCTTATAGCTTTAGGACACCTTAGGAAACCTTGTAAACTGCAATAGCCCCACACCCTTGTAAAAATTCCCAAAAATGTATACTGTTGGTCTGTCTTTCCTGCTAAACATAAGTGAAATTATAGTGCTGAGTGCAAGTAATATTAAAATTAAAGTGCTGAGTGCAAATAACATTAAAGTGCTGAGTGCAGATTTTAAGCCCTTACATTCAACTTACCTCTGGTGTGGTGTCTTGAGTCAATCAGGGTATTCCCTGTAACCCCTCCTACTGCCTTCTCTTTTCCCCCACCCCCCTCTTTCCTCAAACAGGTTAAACTGCTACAATTCAGTACAGGCATCATTTTCAAATCTAGGTGCTTAGGATTTCCCTCTCTCTTCCCCCCTTGGCTGACCTGGTGTGACTTAGTGTAAGTTTCTTCATTGTATGGATTTTTTACTGTTTTTCATGTAACTGAATAACCTGCTGCTAAATTCTGATTCAGCACAGACTGCTCTATTTTTTTGCAGAGGCTCTATAAGTGGCTAGTGACTTTACTGAATTTCTGTGGTAATATTTGTGTTTAAACTGAACCTGTACCTAGAGAACGTGTATAATCAGAGCTCCTACTTGCTGCATGTGTTTTTAATGTTTAAATTGCACACACACATTGAAGAAGTGGTTTTATGACCTGAATAACTTGGGCTAGCTATACCTGAAGTGCTTTCAGAGCTCCTACTTGCTGCATGTGTTTTTAATGTTTAAATTGCACACACACATTGAAGAAGTGGTTTTATGACCTGAATAACTTGGGCTAGCTATACCTGAAGTGCTTTTAGTGGCATTTGTCCAGTTGTACAATTGTGAAAATTTGATTTAATTTTTCTGGTATATCTTTAAAATCTGGCAAGTGTTTATTTACTGCATTGCTCTCTTGCTTAGGTTTCTTAGCTATAAATCTTAGTTCATTCTGAAGTGTGCTACTTTACCTCCCCACCCTCAAACCTTGCTGAATTTATTATTATAAAATAACTGCTTATTGTTGCCTTCATGCTTACCCTAGAATCTCTGCTTTTCTCTTTTCCTAGTTAAACTCTACATTTACCTACAAAATGGAGTCTACAGGACTGCAATTGGTCACCATAACAAAATCAGTTTCTCTCAGCATTTAAGCAGAGTAGGTTGCACACAAAAAGCATTTGTTAAGCTTTCACTTACAGTGCTGTGTAATTAAGCAGGTCACCATTTTTGTCAGCCATAGGGCTCTTTTTTCTACTTGAGTGTTTGCCTCCTTCCCCTGTAACTTAAGTAAATTGACTCTTACATTAAGAGCTATAATACTTACCTTATAGCTTTAGGACACCTTAGGAAACCCTGTAAACTGCAATAGCCCCGCTACATTCACCCTCACTATGCTCAGGCTCTCTTCGCTCCTTTCCCTGCCCCCAATTCCCTCCCGCCCCCAGTACCTCTAAATTTAAAGTACTATAGCCACTCCTCCACTTTCTAGATCCTATCTGCTTTCATCTGGGATAATTCCTCCCACCCCCATTCTTCTACCTACATTTTAATAGCACCTTTTAGTTTATAGCTGGCATTCTCCCATCCCCCTTCCAGTAGCTTTACTTCACCACTCTATCTTCTGGTGTTGCATCACCAGGTAATACAGTTCCTTAACTCACTAGCTGAATCACAAATAATGATATACTCCTCTTTACTACCCCTCATGTTCACACCATACCTACTTACCTTGTATGAAAACCAGTTTCTCACAGGATTTCAGGTCCCGAAAGGCCATACTGTCACCCTAGCTGTAAAACTTCCCACCTTCAACCATACTTACAGTACCAGGTCCTATTCAACATCTTGTTCAGTCTATCAACATCTCAACCCCAGGCACATTAGCTCTAGATCCAAACACTACCACAAACTAATAAACACATTCCTGAAGTTCATCACCAAGTATAGACTTAACCTAATACTTGGTGGCGATATTCACACCAACCCTGGCCCACCCACTTCAGATACACATACCCCCTCTACTTGCAATCTAAGCTACAAACCTACAATTAATAGACCAACTAACTCTCTCTTAGCCTGTCATCTCAATATTAGAAGCATTAATAACAAGGTACATGAATTGCATGCACTTCTGGATGTCCACTCCTTTGAGATTCTCTGTTTATCTGAAACCTGGTTAAAACCTAACACTACAGACAATGAAGTGTTACCACCTGGGTACAACATACACAGGCTGGATCATGCTTCCAGGAAGGGGGGTGGGGTTGCTGTACTCTATAAATCTGAGTTGAATGTCACCATAGATGTAATACAACCACCTCAGATTAATAACTCAGAGATTCTTGCCACCAAATTGCAACTTAATAAAAATAAATGCATTAATATCATCTGTATGTACATTCCCCCAGGTAACAATATATCTATACTTGAAGATATCCTGCACTGGCTATCATGTCACTACCCCCAAGAAACCCTACTACTTAGAGACTTTAACATAGACTGGGGCATCTGTTCCTCAGAATCCCCAACCACCCATATTAACCTGCATGCATTTACACAAATCATATCCACCCCTACCAGGATAGGTAAACCCAGCCAAAAAGAAAGCATACTTGACTGGGTACTCATAAATAGTCACCCCCAACTGTATACCTCTGGTACCCTCCCTGATGGCCTAAGCGATCACCTTCTCACATATGTAATTTAGCACAAAGCCATTAATTCCCAACAACCCTTACTCAGAAAGGTTAGAAACAATAAAAACTTTGACCCCGCCAAATTCCAACAAGAACTAAACTCATGTAATTGGTCTGTTCTAAAACACTTCCCCTTAGAGGAAGCAGTAGCATATTTTAACAACAAATTCTTTGAGATCCTTGATTTGCATGCACCTGTTCGTTCAAAGAGAACAAAGGCAAAAACTGTGCCATGGCTTTCTAAAGAGTCTAAACTCAAATTTACCCTTAGAAACAAAGCATGGGCTTTATGGCGTTCTTCTAAAGACCCCCAAGATCACCTTAAATACAGACAATCCAGGAACAAAACTAAAAAATCCATTTTACAAGACAAAAAACAATACTACTGTAATTTACAGACAGTAAATCAAAATAACCCTCAGAAGTTTTGGCAGGTTTAATCTACTACATCCTGGACAAACTTCGACCCCAATCCCTGCGGCTACTATTGATATAACCCCTGAAGATGTTTCTGACAGTTTTAACTGATTCTTTGCTGAGACAATTCAAGCCCTGTCTAGCCAACTACCTCCTGGCTCCCCTGGTCCTGAAAGTACCACCCCTAGAAACCTACTTGCGTTCAGCTTCCAACCAGTCACCACTTCACTTATCTGTACCTTGATCAAAGAATTAAAACCCACTACACTTTCTGCTGATCAACTCCCTGCCGAGTACCTACAAAAATCAGCTGATGCTATTGCTTAACCCGTCTCAATACTAATCAATCGAACCATAGTAGAAGCTAAAATTCCCACCATCTGGAAAATATCCTATGTAATCCCACTTCACAAAGGAGGCAGTTCTACTGAATTCTCCAATTATAGGCCAATAGCTATACTCTCTCCACTTGCAAAGATTATGGAAAAATGTATTCATAGACAACTCATGCACCACCTAATCCAGAATCACCTTATGGCAGACACTCAGCATGGCTTCCGTCCTCATCACAGCACTACTTCAGCCCTCCTAGCCTTTACCAATGCCATAAACCATAATTGCAACAATAATTATATATCCTCAGCCCTCTTCTTGGATCTTTCCAAGGCATTCGATATGGTTGATCACCAACTTTTAATCCACACCCTGCAAACATTCTGTCTAGATACTAGAGCCCTTCAGTGGTTTCAATCCTACCTGAATGGTCGACAGCAGACTGTCCTCTGGCAGAACAAACTCTCTAATCTTCTACCTAATACCCTTGGAGTACCAAAAGGCTCTATACTAGGGCCCTTGCTGTTCTCCATCTTCATTAACAACCTTTATACTGTCATCCCAAAAGTCAGCTGTATCCAATATGCTGATGACTCTACTCTGATGTGCTCGGCCACATCTCCAATAGAGTTATGGTCAGCTACCCAGACCACTTTTAATACAATAGAAAACTAGCTTTCTGAACGTCGTCTGATCCTAAATTCCAAAAAAACTAAAATGCTGTTATTTTCACCAACACGTAGGTCTACTGCTTTCACCTTTACAATAAATTCAAATGTTGGCACAATAATCTCCCCTGACCCCTCTACAAAACTATTAGGTGTCATCATAGATAATAATATAAAATTCGACCTACATGTTAACCAAACTATCAAAACCATCAATAAAAAACTAGGGTCACTTTACAGAATAAAAGCCTTCCTAACCCCTCCAGATAAAATTGTCATAGCTCACTCTCACCTTCTTTCAACCCTTCTGTATGCATCCCCTCTATTCTCGAATTTAAACAAGACTGTCCTTAACAAACTCTCAATTTGCTACAACCACATTGCCAGGTTTGCCACTGGGCTGCCTTTTAGGACACATCATTGCATCAATCTAAATCAGCTTGGGTGGCCTGAACTACCCAGCCTAATCCAGTATAACCAACTGATTATGACCTATAAAATCCTCTGTAATTCGGACAATACTTCTGCACTTAAAAATATCATCACCCCCTTTAACAATCCTAGACCGCTTCGATCCTCTAACAAACTACTAATTCAGATTAGCAAATTTAATAACACAGCCGGTGACTCTCTCTTTGCAAACTCTGTAAGTAGACTCAGGAACTCTCTTCCAGCTGATATTACCTTACTTTCTACCTTAGGTCAATTTAAAACTAGACTCAAACAACATTTGGCACTTAACTGGATATGTCAATATATCAAGCCTGGCTAACTCTCTCTAGAATGTGTAAAAATCTGTTAACCAGTTTACTGTGTAATTTAATTTAATCCTGATTTATGCTCAGGATTAACACTAACCTGTGGAACTTGTTTAACTTGCTTACTTATGTAATCACTGTAAATAGTCTGTTTGTAATATGTAATGCTGGTATTATGTAATGCTGCATCTGCTTACCCTTGGAGCTTTTCTCCCCGGGCCTCCTCTGAAAACGGACATGCATCCAGTCAGACTATCCCGGTCAACAAACGTAAAATAAAAAATAAAATAAATTAAAATCTAAACCAGTGCAAAGAAAATTGATACCATCTATATGAAAGCAAAACAGTTACTATGTAAAACTAACAGGAGTAGAAAGACTGCAGAAGGGATGTAAAAGTTTTGAAAAAGAATGAAATGCAAACATTTGAATAAATATATTAACAGCAGTATTTAGGCATACGTCAGGATGCTTCACATCTATAAGAACAAAATACTTAAGGGAAGAGATAAAAAAACAGAAGAAATTGAAATGAGGTTGAAGTATAACTTTGAAAACTGAAATAAATAAACTGGACAGACACACATAGTGTGAGACAAGATCAGAAAAAAAAAACAAATAAAAAGGTGAACCAAGGACACAATTTCTTTTTTTTTCCATAATAAATCTTTATTGTTATATTATTTTCAAACACAAATAAGAACAAAAATAACATATATTCACAAATCAAGCATTAACTAATATCACTAATAACCACACTCTATATACAATATTTACAAGAATGCTTCCATGTAATACAGTTAAATATAAAAAAGCATAAGAATAAATGCAAGTAATAGACAGTTGATTACTAAATTCTCTCCACACACATAAATAATTATTAATATTTCCAAGTTGAAAATACTATGCTAGTATAATATTAAAAATCTGTTCCCCAATTTTTGGATTATTAACATTTTTATTTTGTGGGTTTAATAGTAATTTATGAGCCAATATATGTTTTGTCGCTAGAACTCTAACATTCTGCCATGAAGTTTTAGATGGGTCTAACCAATTTGAAGCTATATAAAGCTTCATTAATAGAAAAATATTAATATATATAATAATTTGTGATTTAGGGATCTCTCTCAGGGGAATATGCAGAATCATAAATTTCCATGATAACGTTGTACTCTGGTAACCCACCTTTTGAAGTTGGATCTTAAGGGAATTCCAAAGTTTGAAAATACATTTACAACTCCAGAACATATGAAGAAGATCAGCTGGTTGATTCTTACAGTATGGACAAGTTGGTGAATTTTTGGGATTAAATTTATGCAGGGTAAGACGTGTATAATATGCATTGTTCCAAATCATCAACTGGGTATATATTAATTTTTGAAGAGAAGTAGATTTGATGGTCAAGTCAATTGCTTTTAACATATTACTTCTATCTGTCAGTAAGATTTTCTCTTCCCAGTAGTTTGATAACATTTTATCATGAAATTGAAATTCTTTAATTAATTGATTTGTTGTCGTGATATATTTAAGATCCTGTTGGAGAGCTTGCCATAACAAAGAGCATCTATTAATAGCCTCTTCTTCCAGTTTAAAACTTTTAAAATAGCTTATAGTGAGTTCTCTAATTTGTCTCAGAATAACCAGATAATTTTTAGGTAAGTTAATTTCTTGTCTTATTTGGTTAGCCGAACTGTCAAGATGTTTATATATACCAATCAAAGTTAGATTAACTATCAATGGAAACTTGTTGAGACAATTAGTTGATTATTCAATTTTAAATTAGGATTCTTATGAAAGGGTTGAAAAACCATCATATGTTGAACCAAATCTAATAAATGAAATAAATTATGTAAAGAGAGTATGTTTGTTTTGATGTGTTCAATAATCCCATAGAATTTCAATGTATCCTTACCTTAAAAAAGTATTGCTTTAGGATTGATATTTAACTTTAGAATATATTTATAATTCAGAACTACCCAAGGTGGTGTCCACTTAGTATTATTTATATCGTAATTGGCAATTCTTAAAATTTTATTAGAATTTACAATTAAATAATACATTTCAAAATTAGGTAATTCCAGTCCTCTATTTTTTGGGGTCAAAGACACAATTTCTGAATTTGTGTAACATGTCTTTCCACGATTTCAGAAAGGTACAGTGAAACACCACAGACAATTACCAGGTTGCTCTGATTTACAATTTTGTTGATATCCTGAGAAATCATTTCCTATACAAGGCAACATAATAATCATTAAGTTACAGGAATTTAGTAAACACAGCATATCTAAAAATGTCATCCTGTTCTCAGGAAATGTGGTTCATTCTTGGTCCACATAAATTTCTACTGCAAATTTATTTTCAGCTGTCACATAAACTAGGTAGAATGGTCTGGTGTGATTACTACTGTGTGTATATTTAATGCATATTGTTCTGCAGAAAACAAACTAATATTATATTGTGTTGTATGTGCATATGCGTGTTAGTGCATGTGTGTGTGTGTGTGTGTGTGTGTGTGTGTGTGTGTGTGTGTGTGTGTGTGTGTGTGTGTATGTGTTTGTACATACCTTGAACTATACAGACGTATATAGTATGCCTTTAGACAATCAATTAATTCCTAGGTGAGTCACATATTTACTTATTTTAGAACTGTGGATGGAATTTTAATTATTTTAAAGAAACTGGTAGCCAAACACCTATAATAATTAAATTAAAGGGTTTAATAAAAATGAAGAATTATATTTGCTAAAGAATATTCAGTACTTTAACATCTTGCTTGTGTTGTTTCCTGGCTCATTAACTTAATTACTTGTCTGTTTCTTGGAGTATAGGCCTAACACGCTTATTGCTGAAGGACTTGTTTGTCTAACAGGGAACTGAGTTCACATTTACCAGGTCATTGGTCAATGTAAGCAATAACAAAAGTATAGAAAATCCTTGATCCCTTAATGTTTATATTTGGTAGGCTACAGCTTTGCGTTTTTTTGGTTGAGTGATATCAAACAGGTATCACACATGTATACCAGGAACAGCTATTAGGAAATACAGAGCCAAGCATCTATTATGAAATACAGAGGCATATTTTACTAATGATATGCTGTACTTCTTTAGGACTAATCACTCATTGTTTGTATATCTTAAGGCAGTATGGTCAAAATAATGGACCTAAAATGGTGTTGTTAGGTGTACAAATAAAAATGAAGGAGAAACTTCCAGTCACTGTCTGTGTGGACTTTGCATGTTCTGTCTTTGTGTGGATTTCCTCAGTGCACTCCACAGTTACCTTTCACTTCTCAAAACTTGCTGGTAGATTACATATGTTAAATTCAGCATGTGTATTGCATTTATTCATATCCTTGTGGCCATGGTCTAGCCAATTTATAGTTAACAAATAGTAATAGTAATAAATGCAGTCTGAATGATATTCAGTAACAAATAGTAATAGTAATAGTAATAAATACAGTCTGAATGATATTCAGTAACAAATAGTAATAGTAATAAATGCAGTCTGAATGATATTCAGTAACAAATAGTAATAGTAATAGTAATAGTAATAAATGCAGTCTGAATGATATTCAGTAACAAATATTAATAGTAATAGTAATAAATACAGTCTGAATGATATTCAGTAACAAATAGTAATAGTAATAGTAATAAATGCAGTCTGAATGATATTCAGTAACAAATAGTAATAGTAATAAATGCAGTCTGAATGATATTCATTAGTAAGCACTGACCAAAGCAGCATAACTCAAAATGCATGCACATTTCCTTCTAAAAGGTTCTAATTATTTCTGACTTAATTTCCTTAAACTCTTTTAATATTTTCAAGTCTGTGCTTAAATGTCTCCAACAGCTCCAGAACGGAAGACTGAGGTATACTTTTGCAAACTAAATGAATCAAAACTAAATAGTTTGTTTCACAAAAATATTATCACCTGTACTACTAAGTGTTGTAGGAATGAAAATAAATACATATTTCTGTTCCTAATAGTGATAACATAAAATTAGCTTTTCACTTTAATAAAATACCTACCCAGCAACATGTGTAAACTGAATTTCTAGGAGGAGAACTTAGGGGAGTACAACTGCAATTAGGTAAAAAGAGCTAAGTAAAAAATATCTCTTCTTGTGCATTTACAGTTACATGTGCTAATTAAGGTTAAGTCCCTTATGCTTCAGTAGGACTCACAGGATAAGAACTAGAATATGCTGACATATTCTTTAAAATGAGTCTCTCATGTCTTCATTAGTATTGCTATCAAAAGACATGCTTGTCCTAATTAACATACAATGAAATGAATGAAACATAATGAGTTCAGATGGTTTAATATCACAACTGCATTTTTAGTTATAATAAACATCAACTTTCCTTGGATAAGATGTTTAATAGCCTAGCTAATGATGGCATTTATAACAACATATTATCAGTAATGACAGTTCATACATTTCAAGATGGATTTTTTTGTAGAAATGCACGTGCCCTAAGTTGTTTACTGAGACTGTGTACCAAGATATCAAAAAGATTCATAATAGCTTAACTTGTTTTACAACAACCAGCGACATATCATTTTATTTCAGTTGTGATTGCGTATTTTTAGCATAGATAAAATAATTATGAGACAAGAAATATTGCATTCTTTGTGCTGACTACAGACTGCAATTGTTTTGTTATACTCCACAGACTAAACGAAGAGACATTTATAATAAAAAGGAATGGATTGCTGTTGTAAAAATGATCTAAGGTCTTAGAGTTTGCAGGAGGCCAGCTGGTTAATAGTTACAATGTGTTAGAAATCAAGCATATTTATGGAAAGTAGCCCATTTTGAAGCTTCAGTAGCTGAAATTTGCACAACCATTTGTTTCTCTTCCACCTTCTCCTACCTTTTATTGCGTCAGCTCTCATTACTTGTTCCAGACGTAGCAAGATACCAGGTATTACCACTCCTGTCTGAAACCAGCTTGCTTGAAGACTATTTAATCCAAATTATAAAAGTAAAGTCCATTGTCCTTTAAGTCTACATGACATTAACTTTATAACTGCTAAGTTCTGTTTTACACTGAACTTCTTACACTGACATCTTTGTTAATTTGTTTTAGTCATATGTAAAAAGATGTCTGTTTCTTTTTTTTAAGCAGGGAAAATGTATTAGTTGACTCACACCTGAAGTTAGCCATGAAAGTAAGATTATTTTTTTCACTCAACTAATATCCTAGCAGAAAAAAATGTATAAATTAAATGAGAGCTGATGAAAGTCAGCAAAGTAATGTTATTTTTTCACTCCTGACATCCTATTTGTTGCATATTGCACACATAGAGAACACTTTAAGTTTACTATTACTCGAATTTATACCCACAAGACTCTATTTTTTTCTCTGTATGAATTTCTTACATATTTAGTCTAATTGTACTAAACAAATAGCAGTATTTATTTATATGTTTTAATGTAATATGAAGTTCACTTGATGGCCTCAAATTATACATCATTATAGGGCATATAGAGGTAATGAATCTATTTATATATTTTCACTTCAGAAGGTCTTTCACTTGAGTAAGAATCCCATTCTTGAAGCCATGTATTTATTTATTTTATATATTTTGACATTTGTTGGCCAGGTTAGTCAGAGTGGGAGGATGCCCCTTTTCAGCAGACACCCGAAGGGAAAATACATGATAGAGGAAATACCATAGTTCACAAATCAGTTGCTATCAATACAAATTACAATAAGAGGAAATACCATAGTTCACAAATCAATTGCTATCAATACAAATTACAATAAGAGGAAATACCATAGTTCACAAATCGGACCCGCGGTAGTGGTGCTGCGGTAGTGCTGTCACCTCACAGCAAGACGTTGTCCCGTTTGATTCTCAGCTAGAGCGTCTTCTGTGTGGAGGCATACGTGAATGGGCGTGCCTTTGTTGAAGGTTGTGCATCAGGGCTGGTAACTTGGCACGTAAAAATCCTCTACCAAACATTAGCGGACCGGAGGTCCGCTGTGGCAACCCCTAACCGGGATAAGCCGAAAGACACAACAACAACAACAACCATAGTTCACAAATCAGTTGCTATCAATGCAAATTACAATACAATTATTTATACATTTATAGCAGAATGTAGGGATCATTAAACATTTTGAAGGATTCAAATAAAACATAAGAGTATATAGTTGCTTTCCATAAAGAAACATCACATGAATGGACATAGTGTGAAATTATGATAACAACATCAACATAGAATATGACAAAATATCAGAATTTGAGGAAAAAGTCATATGACCTATTTTGTGGAAAATAGGTGGAAGGTGTAAAAATAAAATCAGGTATGGAGTAGAGAGGAGGTAGACTACGTTGGGTCAGTACATGAGCAGGTCCAGGAGTTTATTAGTTTCTTTCAGTATTTCAGTATTTTGTGAAACAAATAGTGTCAGGAATCAGTATAACATGTAGGGGGCAGTTTATTCCAGGCTTTGGCTACTGAACAATTACAGAGAAATTTGCCAGTGTTTTTATTGGGTTTATATATCTCAAGGAGCTGTTGATCAGAATTGCAGAGAGTCCATGTAGGAGTGTAGAGGGAGAGAAGTTTAGCCAGAGCAGGAAAAGAATTGGGTTGGTTAAGGATACTGTGAGCTAGGTGTAGTTGAGGCAGAAGGAGTTGTTGTTGCTATTCAGGCCACTGAAGGTTTTTAGGGATAGGCAATGGTGTGAGCAATAGGGTTTGTTTGATGTGAATCAAGCAATTTTATTATAGGTGAGTTCCAGTTTATTCAAGAGATTAGCTTATAAGTAAGTGAGAATTGGGGCGGTGTATAAGAGGGTGGGTAGGAGATATGCCTGTAAGAGAGTAAGTTTAGATTTGTATGTGAGGAATTTTTTTGTGTCTATAGAGGAGGCCTAGGTTTTGATGTATTTTTTTAATGCAGTGTTGTATACGTAGATCAAATTTTAATTGGTCATCTATTATGACTTCTAGTAATTTAGTGTGGTTTTCTACCTTGATAGTTATGTTGTTCAGGAAATAAATGGTGAAGGTATATTTTAGGTGTTGTAGAGATTTAGGGCAGAAGAGAAGAAGTTTTTTTTTTAGGGTTATGAAGGAGATGGTTGGAAGTTAGACATTTTTCTACAGAGTGAAGAGATTCTTGAGTGAGTGTGAGGAGGTTTGAGAGATTGTCAGAGTAGAAAATAATTGTAGAGTCGTCAGAGTACTGAATTAAGGAAGAGTGTGGGCAGGATGTGTGTAAGTCATTAGTGAAAATGTTGAACAGCAGGAGGTCCAAGAATGGAGCCTTGGAGAACTCTGGTGTGAATAGAAAGGAAGGGGAAGAATGCAGAGACCCATTTAATAGACTGGAGTCTGTTTGAGAGGTAGCTTACAAACCAGCATAGAGTAGAGTTGGAGAGACTGAGGTAAGAAAGTTTAGACAGTTTAGACAGAAGAAGGTTGTAGGAGATGGTTATCAAGGTCAAGGAGTAGACAGGAGACTAATTTATTGTTGTCTCTGGCATTTGAGATATCCTGAGTGAAACATACTAATGCAGTGGATGTACTGTGAAATGGATGAAAAGCATGTTGGGTAGGGATTAGGAGATTTTCTTGTAGAAGATGGTTAAGCAGTTATTATGGATGGACTTCTCGAGAATCTTAGATAGAGGGGACAGAATGGCTATAGGCTGGAAATTGGAGTGGTCATGTGAATTGCCTCCTTTGTGTAAGGGTATAACATAGAACTTCTTCCAGATGTCAGGAACAATATTTTCTTAGCTAGATCTGTTTATGATTATGGAGATGGGATAGGCAATGGATTTTGCAGCTAGTTTAAGTAACAGAGGAGGTAAGTTATCAGCAGAAGGGGAGCAAGTTTTGAGTTTGCTGAGGAGAGATTTGATATAGGCAGTGGGTACTGGCTAAAGAAAGAAGGGAGCTGGGTGGGTAGATGGAGGGAGGAGGTAGAGGGCGCCTCTCCCTTTTGGCTCTAAAGTCAAGGCAGATGTCAGAAACCTCTGTCTGGTCCATTTTGCAGATGCCTGCAAACTATGAGTAGTCATTGAATCACCTAAAGACATATATACCGTTCAAGAGGGTTTGACACAATAAGTAACTATTGCCAGAACTAGGGACTAAAACTCAATGAGAAAAAATAAACACATAAAAGTACCGTTTGGAAAGTTGTCCAACGGTGGAAATTACCACATTAATATTATACTCCTAAAAGTAGGAGTGGGCAGTCATCTGTGAATGCATGGTGATGATAATCTAACCTTTGATAAACACGTCTACTGTGGTGAGAAAATCATTCTGCATTGCACAACTTATAAGTAAGGGCCTGACATCCAGATCCATGGAAGTCATTGCTTCAATGTACTTGGCTCTCATCAGACCAATCATCAAGTACAATGTACTCTTTGACATATATCTGACCGGGCACTTGCAACAGCTTGAGAGACCACAGAGGTTCCTCACAAAAAGAATACAGGGAATAAATAGCAAGTCCTCTGCAAACTGTCTCAAAGCCCTATCCCTGGACTCAGTAACCTACAGACTGCTGCACAACAATCTGTGTCTAACCTATATGACATTATCTGATCCTGCACTGGTGGGTCTGTTACACATCCACAAAACAAACTAGCATCACAAATGCCCAGTCTAAGGACATAAACCTTATCTGCAACATAATCAGAGCATAATGGAGAGAGAGGTACATGTCTCAGATGGTATCCCTTCTCACAAATATCATGTGATGCAAAGCTCATCCCTAAACCTATTTAAACATAAATTGGACCAGTACATGGGAAATCACAAATGCACCTCTGGTTTAGCACTCAATGTCCCTAATAAATGTGGATACCCTGTGAACACTTGATGTGTACAAACTACACCATAACCATAACATTTCTTGGGATACTGACACATCAGCAACATTTTGGTAAATATTTGCAAGTTTGGCTAGTCTTAAAATATTTCTTTGCCAATATCCTAGTAACTACCTATGAACTTATGAACTGTTATTTTGGCATCAAACACAAAATCTGACATCTCACCTCCCTCATTCTCCATTCATCACAAGTCAGCACCATGTCCTATGGGTGGAGTCACATATAAACTATATAAAACACAGTAAAGAAGTTAGTTTCTGAGAGATAACATTTTGCTCATCTCAGAAGACTACCTGACTCACCAGCATACATATAATATGACAACTTTTTTAGGTTGCATAATGTGTTAACATATTCAAAAACACATAATAACTCTTTTTTTCTTTATTTCAATATAGATGAGGTATGCAAAGTTTATAGAATTACTTAGTTTATGAATGTGTAATCAAATCATATAAATAAAAGACCACCAATGATCCAAAATATAAAGAAGTCATGTCTGTTATAATTTATACTGGACATGTTGTGGCCTAAAACATGATAAAACATCAAGTACAAGGATGTCAGTACATGTTTTAAGTTTATTTTTCCGTTTGGTAATTATGTTTATTAGGCTGGTCTATGGGCAGTCTTCAGACATGTTTCAGGCCTTAGGCAAAATACAAAAGGCCTAAACACAGTACAGAGTTACAAAAACAAGTCATTCAGGTTTACACTGAAGTCAGAGAAGAAAAAAGTGAAGATAACAATATGAAATAGTTCTTTAGCCAGCAGATTATAAAGTAGCAATTCACTGAGTAAAACTGGCAAACTGTTATCAGCAGTTGTCAGTTGTATACAATCCGGGACTCTTGGAATTATATAAATATTATATATGTGTATATATATATATATATATATATATATATATATATATATATATATATATATATATCTTTATATGGATCCCTATCAGTTGATCGAAATTTCAAAACTTCAAAGACCATATAGCCGACACCATATGTTCGAAGATTTAGAACTTCAAAATAAAAATGAAAACAGTAAAATAAAATAAAACAGCTTACCTACTTATCTGTACGTTTTTGAAGGGGGCAAGCCCTCTTGCACTCCCACACCACTTGCTTCTTAAATATACCAGCTCCAAGATCGCACTACAGTGAGGAAGATGGCAAATCCTGAGTTTCGTTCTGTACGGCAATCTCAATACAAAGTGTTCTAAGTTTCAAAACTTTGAACATATAGTTTCAGCAATATGATCTTTGAAGTTTTGAAACTTCGATCAGCTGATAGGGATATATATATATATATATATATATATATATATATATATATATATATATATATATCTACTTCACATAATCGAACATCCAAATGTTTGACTTTCATATGGCCGAGAACATATGATCGAACATTTGAATGTTCGACAATGTGAAAAAAAAAATAATAAACAAACAAGTCCCCCTGCACCCCCCACACCCTCGCTATTTAAATATACCAACTCCAAGATCACAGTACATTGTGGTAAAGGGAAATCTTCCCGATCCGCACTCTATGAAGATCTCCATTCAGACTGTTCAAACTTTTAAAAGTTCTATCATATGGTCTCAGCCATATGAAAGCTGAGCTTTTAAAAGTTTGGCCATCTGAAGGGGACCCATATATATATATATATATATATATATATATATATATATACATACACACACACACACACACACACACACACACACACACACACACACACACACACACACACACACACACACACACACACACACACACACACACACACACACACTCACAGATAGCTGTAGATACAGACATAGATATAGATATGCATATGTTTGGTGACCACCTCCCCAAAAAAATACTTCCAGCTGTCTCAATAAATTTAATGTTGTGGACAGTTTTGAGGTTTATGGATCAATCATTTGTGATCTTCATTCATAATGCAAAGATTCATAATGGCATCCATAAAACGAAACAGTCTTGTGCTCAGGAGGCAGAGACAAACAGTAGTGTTATTTTCTGCAAACTATCTGACACAAGACATGCCTCTATAACAAACACCCATCTTTAAATTCAAAGCTTTCCACTCATCTGAAAAGCATTTTAGTTACCTTAGATGCAAAATCTTCATATACCGTTCCTTATAAAAAGGGATTAAAAATGTACTTAATTTTTTTATACAAGAAATTTAATATGAGGTCCGCCAAACTGAGATTAATCAGTGAAATGCTGGACATAATTTACGGTTAAAATTTTCTGTCATTCAGTCGCCAAATTTATAGAAAGAAAGTGGGTGTGTTAAAGGGGAAGTGATGGTCCCAGGCTATGCCAATTTATTTATGACTTCATGAGAAGAAGAAGAATATGTTTATAGCTCTTATTACTTGAATAATATTAAATGCGATAAATATTTTATTGATGATATTTTTCTTATTTGTAAGGGACCTATAGATTAATTGTTGATATTGTTTGATTTTTAAATAATGTGGCCGGGATAATACATTTTACATTAAAGGAAGACTATAAATGAAATAGATGTTTTAGAAATTTTAATTAAGTTGAAAGGTGTACTTTTTATTACCAGTGTAGACAAAAAGGCTACTGATAGCAACAGTTACTTAAGATATGAAAGTTAATACCCTATGGATAAAAAAGAATACTATAAAGGTACAATTGGTTAGTTATTAATCCAAAACTATATGGAAGTATTTGATAATCAATAAATAGTATTAGTTAAGGTGATGTTAAATACAAACCGGACATATATAGAAAATTGCTGTTTGATTCTAGTATGGCAATTAATCAAAAAGGGAAGGCCATGAAACTGGGCAATACAATGGATACCAAGAAAATTAAAAGAATTATGAATCATAATTAGAAAATATTTGCAAATTTTCCAACTACAGTTGAGATTGCTGGGATAAGCCTAAAGTTGTTATTCAACAGGGGTCAGACGATTAAAGATATATTGCAATGAGGGGTTAAACAGACAACAGTGGATGATGAGATGATTATGTGTATAAATTATATTCAGTGTAAATATCTACACAGAGGAATTAATTATGTTGTTATCAAGGGTATGGAATATTATATTCCTGGTAGATTTACTTGTCTGGTACAAAATGTGATATATTTGCCAAGCTGTGATAAATGTACAACTTTTTATACTGGAAAAACTTCCTGAAAACTTTGATAATGGATATATAAGCATATACAGTCTATCGAGATACAAGATGAAAATGATGCATTCATTAAGTAATCATACATTAAAATGTCAAGACAGCTTTTTAAAATTGTATGGTGTTGGAACAAGTGCACTTACCATGTGGCAAGGAGATGCTTGAGGAAGGTTTGAAAATGAGGGAGTGTGTGTGGCAAGTTAAAACTGATACCTGTCACAAACCTGGTATAAATGACGTGGACAATTTTAAATGTTATTTTAATAGAAGAGATTTACAGCATTAAGTGACTCATGTAATGGTTCACATGACATTTTTAGGTTATAAATACAAAAGTGCTTACTGTGATTATTTTTGTATGGAATAAAAGTTTTGTTTTTTTTTACTTTTGATTTCATATACTTGATGGAAAAAAAGAGGGACATCTGATTTGTAACTTTTCAGGAGATGGGAACCTGTGTAGGTTATACAGAAAGGTCCATGTGAAAATATCATGTTCTATAACGCTGTGAGCATTTGTAGGTATCTTCATTTATTTGCTTACACTGTTAATAATTTCTAGCACTAGTCATAAATAAACACTGAACAAATATGGTGAATCATGTAAAATGTTGCAAAATTATTTCTACATCCTGAAAAAAATATTTGCAACTGATTCTTGAAATCACATTTGATAGATTAAAATTATTTGCCTATATGTCCAAGATATGCAGATTCCAAGCACCACAAATAAATAACTTAAAAGAAAAAAGCACTATTTACGGAATCATTTTAATTTTGTCTGTACAGCTTTGCAGAATAGACATCTGTTCATGTACTATTATAAATATTCAGCAGAGCCTTTTAATAACAGACCTTGATAAACCTGACAGTTACTAATTACTGATTGTAGACCATGGTTGAATTTAGAAGGTTCCTTCAAGTACACCTCACAGTAACCATTTCTGATTCAGAACAGCATTACCATGATGCTGCACTACCACAGTGGGCTGTAACTGTGTTAATGAGGCATTTTGTGGGAGTGTCCTATGCTAATAATTTATGTTCTTTTTCCCAGAAGTCACTCAGTTGTCTGAGATACCTCAGCTGCCCGTGTTAATGAATACAACCGAAACACATGTTCACCCTATTGTCTTAGAAGCAAGTAGTGCTGGGGAGGTTAGCAGACATTGGAGTTTTGGAGGTATGTGCATGTGTGTGGCTGCATGTGTGAGTGCATTTTGAATGGTGTAAGGTGTGTGTGTGTGTGTGTGTGTGTGTGTGTGTGTGTGTGTGTGTGTGTGTGTGTGTGTGTGTGCGCACAGGTGTGCGAGCATGTACGTATGTGCATATATGTGTTGTGTGAGTAAGATTGTGTGTTTATCCATGCAACAGATTGGTATCCTACACAGAATTACCTTTACTGCATTGTACCTACTGAGTGCTGCGATAAGTATTACCTTAACCTTCAATGTGACTTTGAATGGATTAAACAGGTAATAAACTAATATGACAAAATAACTTCTAAGATCAAAGCATTCAGTTTCAGTTTCAGTGCTTGAAGTGTAACAGATTGTCATCTTCAATACAAGTGACCAAATCAAACAAATAAATAAAGTGATACATGGTTAAATTCCCAAATCTCCAGAATTCCAGGTAACACTGACGTCTAGCTAAGTAATCCATGGAGTTATTTTCTTCCATTTTTTCTTTATGCAAGAGTAGACATTATTAGTTTTACATAGCCAGTAAAATATGTAAACAACTTAAAATAAAAACAATTAACAGTAATAACCTAGAATAAAACAGCACCACAAGAATGCTTGCATTGTCAGCAAAGGCTTCTTCAGAAAAGGTTTGCCATAACAATCAAAATGACAAGTGGAATGCATGATGTGACTTATGAAAAAAACATGTTGACAAAGTGTGATACATAAGTCCAAATGGACATTCATTTAGCACTGATGAATTCTAGAAACTCTCTGCTAAATGCTGAAGGACTATCTCCTTTATAATTATTGACAGGAAGAAAGCTGAGATTGACCCTGACAATGTCCTTCACATTGTTAATTCAAGACAGTAGAATGTAGGAATCAGAATTATGAAAACTCATCTGAAGCAGAAACAGCACTATGATAGATATGCAAGACTATCATTTGAAAAAGATGAAGAAACGGACTAACACTAGTTCAAAATTCTGGATATAACTCTCAGTTGCAAGCATCTGTATTTGGTCATCCTTGTGTGATCTTTCATAGTATACAGAGATGATACATGGTTGCAATTGATTGGTGTACAAAAATAGCAGACATTTCTTGAAGATTCCAAGTGAAGTATTTGTCTGATTATCAGCTTGACAACTCCAGTCAAGAGCTGACACTGTGTCCAAGATGCTAGTGAAACCATCTTCAGCTGATGAGATATCTATTCTTACAGATTCTACTACAGAAGTATTCCACAATCATTTCAAGCAAATTTTGTCATCTACTTTAAATCTTCAGATGTTACTAATTGAAATGGTGCTAAACTATCTCAAGGCAATGGCCAGAGTAGTTGCTAGGAAAATTTGTATCCTTTGTTGTTGTCTGTCCCCATCAGACCAAACCTGAGGAGCAAAAAGGGTTACCCAGAGACTTATTGAACAGCAGAAGAAAACAAAAGTTCCTAAGACATTCTAGCATGTGTGTTGTATTTTTATTAATTTAAACAGTGATAGCTGCTTAAGTGAATGTATTGCAGTACTACTACCAGTAATTAGAAATGCTGACACTTAATTTACAAATTGCTGATCGTACTCCCCAACAGGTTGTGTCTAGAGCAGCTACCACCTTTGTCCTGTATTGGCAGCAGTTCTGATAATATCTACTGTACTAGATACTGTAGATTTAATACAATAAAAACACTGACATTTAAATACTGTACATAATGATATTTAGTTGGAGAGGGTTACTATGTGTACTTCTCCCCATGATTCATTCATTTACTGCAATGTTAGCATTAAAACAAATTGTTAAAGGCATATATCATTTTCTTTTAAAGGAAATAGGGAGTGGTCTAGCTTTAATATGTGTCCCAACAGCATTCCAGGATGCTTCTTAACTAGATTAAAACAGAATTGATTAGGGCCACTGGAAACCCTCCTTAACCAGAGCCTCCAGATGGGATTTGCTCCAGAGGAATGGAGGACTGCACCAGTTGTCCCTCTGCACAATGGAGGGCACATCAACTGACCCAGGGGAACTACAGAGCCAGAAGCTTGAAAAGTCTTACCTGCAAGGCCATGTTGAGAGCTATCATGGACCTGATTAATAATAACATAGGAACTCTCCAAACACTGGGCCAGAGTCAATCTGGCTTTGTGAAAGGGAGGTTTTGCCTGCTCAGTCTGGTGGACTTCTTTGAGAAAGTCACCGGGGATATGGATGAGGGTGAAATGGTACACACTGCTTATGTAGACCTGGCCAAATCTTTAGACCCAATACCCCACTTGGGGATCATAGATTAACTTACTGAGTTAGGCATAACCCCCTTCATCATCAGATGGATAACAAACTAGTTACACATGTTGTCCGGATATGTGAATCCATATCTGATAAGAAACCTGTTACTAGCATTGTCCCACAGCTCTCAGTGTTGGGACCCCCAGTGTCCCACAGGTCTCAGTGTTGGGACCCCTCCTGTTTGGTATATACTTCTTTGAAGTAAAGACCAATGTTGGGGGCCTCTGACTCACCAAAGTTCACTGATGAATGTAAGCTGGGAGCAATCACTGAATCCCCAAATGATGTTGATATCCTACAAACAGGCCTAAAAATGAAAATGACTTGTGCCAAAACCATGGTCTGAGACTAAATGCTAAAAAATCATAATCATACTTTGGTAAATCAGATATCCTTGTAAATTGTAATATTGATAGCACACAGCTAAAAGCAAACCCTGCGGTGATGGACCTAGGAACACAGACAGACAGTAACCTAAACTTGATATCCTTGTAAATTGTAATATTGATAGCACACAGCTAAAAGCAAACCCTGCGGTGATGGACCTAGGAACACAGACAGACAGTAACCTAAACTTTAATCGTCAGGTAGCTACGGTAGTGAGGAAATCCTTCTATGTGTCTCAACTTATAAGTAAAGGCATGGCATCTAGATCAAAGGAAGTCACTGTACAATTGTACAATTGTAATCAGCCCTCATCAGTGCCATAATCAAGTACAATGCTCCCTTCTGCATATACCTAACCAGGCACTTACAGCAATTCTAGTGGCCCCAGAGGCTACTCCCTAAAAAAATACAAAGTGTAACCCATGTCTTATGCAGACTGACTAATTGCCCTATCCCTTTCCTCCATCTCATATTGTTTATTGAGAGGTGATGGGCATTCTCTGATCCAACCCTGATGAAAATGTTACCTATTGACAAGAAAAGTTATGCAAGGGTCACACATTCCATGGACCTGATCCTTATTTGTGACTCTAACAGAATTTGCTGGAGAGACAGATTCATATCCCGAAGGCTGCCTCATCTATGGAATAAACTTCCCATCTTCATAAAACAAACTCTGTTATTCACTGTCTTCAAAAATAATTTGGATAAATGGATGGGGAACTGTAAATGCACTCCTGGGGTACTGTTCATGTCCCTTATGGACAGAGGTAGTCAGTAAAATGACTCGGTGCTCCAGAACCCAATAGCCCACTACCCAGATTCTACCCTATCCCATATCTGGGGAATTAAGATATAATACTGTCATATCCTGGGTATTATTAACTAGGGCAACAAAGACTCTTGTGCTATTAGCCTAGTAATCACCTATGAACCTATGAACAAATTTTACATAACAAAACAACAACTTAAATCACACAAATGAATGATAACTGATTGAATCTGACCTACTTCTACAATCACAAATTAAACAACAAATAACAACAAAATAATCTAGGAGTCTGCAGCAGACATAAAACAAAAATAAATCCTCTCACATTCTCTCACCTCTTTTGTTGATTGTTGTTGCTCTCTGAGCAGCCTGTTAAAATAAAGCTAAAATCACTAATACTTGTAAGAAAAGAACTAAACTATATAAAATCATAAATTAATAACAAAACATCAGAGAATTAGTGACTATACATCAAATAAGCATTGAAGGACCATGTCCAAATCTAATTTATTATTTCAATAGACTGACCTTGTTGGGTTAACTGATGTTTCTTCATATTTCATTTGCTGACTGAGGAATATTTGACTTAATTGCTTACTCATGATGTCCAGCAAGAAGACTATATATAATTAATATATAATTAAACTCACCACTAATCTGCTTATATACCTGACTAGATGTACTACTGTTAATGATTTCTCCACTTAAAGATAACTTTGGAAAATTTCGAGTATCTTAAATTACTGTCATTTGTGTTTCTAGTGACAGACCCTAAATGAGCATATAATGAAGGGGTTAAACCCCTGTTAACTACTAGTTCAAATACCCTGAATCTATCCTCCTCTATCAAAACATTAATAAATGCTTACAGATGTTCATATATCTGTTTCAACTGTCATTCTTCACAAACCTAAATATCTACAATTGTGTCCATACCTTCAGGACTGCAACAACAGCATCCTTTCAGTGAAGGCAACTGAATCTTTAATCAACATTTGCTTCAAATTTTGAGGCAGGTTCTTTATCCACTCCTTCTGGAATACCTAATTGCAAGCTGCCCCTTTTAGTGTTATTTTGCACTGACTCCAACAATTGCCTATCTCTAACTAATAGCCATTCATCAGAAAGCAAACATGCATCTTCTGCAATACGGATCAATCTTTACCTCAGCTGGAAATAAAACTAAACCAAGGAGAATTAGGAAATATACATAAAAAATAGAGGGATGTCCTTAAGAAAGGTTATTAAGTTAAATTGGCTATTTAAATAATTAAACAATAGCTCTTCATACATGTGCTACACAATGACATTGTATTGACTTCAAAACAACTTATAAATATTATGATATACATAATTATAATTCATTATAACCATAAAAGAAACCACATAACTACAAGTTAATAAAATATCTAAATAATTAAATGGACATGAGTAGTAAAATTATTAAATGTTAGCTGAAATGCTAATTAGAATTTTTTTAAAATGTGATAACCCTGTTTAGTATCCAACCCATAATCCATTAAAGTTAAAGCCATAAAACTAAACCATTCAACCAACTAAGCACTTAAAGGAGCATGCACTTTAAAATAAAATTAAACATGATAAATCAATATAACACAATATTCTGTAATTACAGAGAATGTTTTAAATGGGAACACTGCCTAAATGCAATTTAATGAAATTGTGCCAAAATTATATGGTTGAGGATAATTGATCAAAGTGTTAAATATTAACTACAGCAGAAATCAATTAAATATAACAGTATTAACAATACCCAGGAATCAAATCCATGACCTCTTGCACCCAAATGCAAAAGTAGACCATTCAACCAAATTTCTCTCTATCTCATATATATATATATATATAAATATAGATAGATAGATAGATAGATATGTGTATATTTTGATATTAACTCAGCTAGACAGATATGAGCTTCATTATTTCCAAGTTAAATGTACAGCAATCTTTTATGAATGTTTAATTCCCTTATTATTATTATTATTATTATTATGTACATATGATTAAAGAAAAACAATTGGTTGTATATCACTGAAGGAGAAAACCATTAGTCACTGATATCCATGTTTTTACTAATATATTTACTTATTAAAAAATTGCCGCAAGAGGAAAATAGAAAGTTATGCTCACATGACTGTCTACTAAATAAATTAGTTTTCTTACTATATGATTAGAAAGAAATATAAAAATATATACAGAGATATAGATATAAATACAGATATAGATTTAAAGAGTCATATAGGATCTCGCATTGTTATAATAAAACTATTTCCTAATATTCCAACTCCTTTGCATATGTCTGTAAAATACTTACTTGATTTATATCCTTTTTTTTCTTTCTGGCAAGGAAGTAGTTGCTTGAATGCTTAAAGAAAAGCCATATAGCTGGAGAGGTAGAAAAGAATACAGCAAGCAAAATCTCATCAGGGGAGGTAAAATGGAAAAAGTTACTCTCACCTGAAAACCAGCCAATCAAAAATATGATGAATGGCTTAAGGCAGACCAAAAAGCAGTCATAGCCACAAAGAGTAAAAAACATCCTTACTCAAAAGTAAATTGCAGGGCGAAAACAAACATACATTAATAAACAAAATTAAATTAATAACCTGGGGGTGAATACATGAACACTACGGGTCATATTCAAAATACAGAAACCAAATAAAAATCCCTAAAGCTTGACGTCACATTAATCCAAAAAGGAGGGATAAAAATACTGGAATTAAATTCATTAAAGTGATAGGGTAAGCAATAAAAAACAAGGAACAATGAGGTACTCACTTCTGACAAAAAGTTACATTAAGGAGGTCTGCCAAATAATGTAAACTGATGAAAAAAATCTACAATGAAAAGAGTAAGAAAGTGAAATTTGACTTAAGCTTAACATTACTGAATAATTTAAAGTAATTTAATTAATTCCTAAAAACTTACTCTTTGTCAGTAGCTGTCAACTGGTATAACTTTGCACTATCAGAGAAAGCACTAAGCTGCTAAGGAAATGCTGCAAACAGCTGGTGAAGGCAACATAAATAAGTACAGTCTCAAGGCTGTTTATAAGCAATCCATGGGATCTGACAAATCAGTCTGTATTATAAACTGCTTTTCTGCAGTCTACCAGGCTAAACAGTGGTAAATTTCCCTGCAGGATGAATATTCAGCTTATAGTCACAGTTGTGATTTGTTTTACATCTGCCAAGATCTTTGATAACAGCTGAAATATTCTCCTTAATGGGTATGATTGGAAGCTGTCATAGTTGCATGTTTGGCAATCCTCCAGTGACACTTAGCAGATTATTCACAAGGCCAGCAAGAGCAGAGGACAATGCAGGCTAAAAGTGTATATATACTTTATCTTAACGAGAGATTGCCCAACAGCACAAGCTCTCATTATATTAATGAGAAATTCTGGTGTAGGACCATTGTGATGAAAGATTGACTTAAAGACCATTTAAATCCTTAAATGTGCCAGCAGCTTGTGGGAAAGCATGGTAGCTGGAGGAAGGGAGTTCCAATGGTATAGTGGGAAATTCCAGTGAAACACAGGAGACTTAGACCAGTACAATGGAGAATGGGCAATGGAATATCTTACCTTCAGCAATGTTGGGGAAATACAAAGAGATTGTGTTGGGGGTTCACTCCTGCCTGTAATTACACCCTTGGTGTGTGGTGCAGTTCGTTTATGCCTCCAAAAGACAACTGTCAGACAGGAAAAGCTTGTGATGTGTGCAGCTCTTTATAGAAGGGAGTCTCAGTAAAGATATCATTCAAATTGGTTACACAGATATATGTGTGTATCTTTAATAAGCATCCACACAAACATTGCAAATACTACAGACTCTTGAGGACAGATATCCAGGGCAATTAAATTCAGTTGCAGTTGATAATGCATCTGCTATTTATAGTGGGCCATAGATATGGATCTTAGAAAAAGCATTCTTGTTTTACGCTTATTATTTTTGGAAAGTGCAAGGTAAACAAAGTGTTACAATCTCTTCAGCATACATAATGATACAGCATCGTGTCTGGTCATATGCTTGTTGATGGTATTTGTTCTGGGTGTGATCTCCCTGTAGTTATTCAGTTGCACACTACTTACATATTGACTGTGATACAACCTAGCTAATGGACTTGTTACTAAAGGAGACTGAAAGAATAAGTGGTTGTATTCTTTGCTGCTCACAATAACGGGGACCCTAAAAATAACTGAAATTTGTATCTGTTTCCCTTGCTCCTTTGCTACTTATTTAGATTTGCTATGTACCATGTCTTGAGTGCTGTCTTCCCAACATTTGTATGAAGATACTGGCTTTTATACAGACCTTAAATGCATTAACTAGTTCACATCTCCTTGCTAAGATGCGTGTGTCTTATTATCAAGTAATTATGTTGCTTCTTTTTCTAAAATACATAGAGTGCAGTGTTACTTTTTTTTGCGGGGGTCAGTATTAAAAGTGGTGTTTATTTAGTTTGGATATCACAAGAGATGTTTTAGGGAGGAAACATCTCATATATAAAAATGGAAGAGAGTTGTTGGATAAAGCAATATAGCCACAGTACATCAAAGGACTGTAGTAAAATGTGACTAGTCCAAGATAAAATGTGCCAATTGATGATGTGCACATTGGTTTAAGAGTGAAGCGCCATGGAAATGTAGGCAGAAGGTACTATGAGTGCTGTTTAAGATTCAGATTTTACTGTGGAAACATGTAAGACAATCTAGACAATCTAGAGCCACAGTATTTGATTTAGGATGAAGTGCTGGCAAATTATCCAACAAAACCTTCAAAATGTTATTTACATTCATTTACTAAACATACGCATTTGGCTTGCAAATGTGTGTTATATAAAATATGCAAGCAAAGTAAAACAACAAGTACTTTAACAATCAATTTATTTATAGCATTTGTGCTTTAACAGTCAATTCACATCAGATCTGTTTATTAATTCATTATCTCTGAATGTGAACTCTCCCTAACTAGTTAATGTAAGAATATCACAACTAGAAAAGCCAATTAGAAACAGTTGGAGAGCAGTATCTGTTGCCAGCTGCATGTGCTGAATGTAATATTACTCCTGGCACTAATACTAGCAGGAATCTTAAAACAGTTCCCTTATCAAATAGTACTATGCATAGCTGGATAGAAAATGTGGCCTGTGATGTTAGATGGTAAATGTAACTATATGAGTCAAGTGGTAATCACAGCACTATCATTCTGCACTAATAACTGTGGTGCAATGTCCATATTTGATGCCGTAAAAAGCCCATTAATCACATCTTCTTTATGAGTTTCATTTGGAGCTATTTAAGATTACAGATAAACTTTTTAATAAAATAGCATGTAATGTGCTACCTGTGATGGCATAACCACTGAAGGTAGGACTATCAAAGCAGGAAGGTACAATGGGTAGAAGAGATTGCACCCAATGTAAGTACTGCAGACTGCAACATTCATTCATTGTGAAGAACATGTTACAAAGCAAATGGGCCCAGTGATACATGATGTGCTCAATCTCACTAATAAAATGGTTATCCTTATTAAAGTCAATGCACTGAAAGTTATTTAGTGGAGAGTGTGTCAAAGCCCAAAAGGGCAGTGCAGCATGCTGTAGGAAGTTGTCAGTGCACACTATAATAAGACCAAGTCATTACATATTCAGAATAAGATATTTGCTGACTGAGCATGTCAGCTAGATTCTCAAATACCATGTGTGGACCCAACGCAATTCAAAAGTGACACAGTACTTTGCCAGCAACTTTCTGAAAACATTCAGTGCAGGCCATATATGCTTCATTTTAATGGTACCATATTCTACAAATTCCTAACTAGTTCTTCAGATTCTACAAACCTAACTTAATAAAAATGCAATTAGCATTTAATGCACTATAGCAGGCTGGGGTACTGCAAGCCTCAAGAAGGATGATCTGCAATTAAGCCAGCTCTCTGAACAGGAAATAATAGATATGAGATAGCTACAGATTAGTTAGAAAGCTTATGCAAGCTGTGTGCAGGATGTGTGCATGTCACATGTACACTCACAGTCTGCAGGCCAGCCCAATACCACTAGAAACAAAAGTGTGCCTGAGTCTGGGTATGCTGGCCTCTGGGACATTTCAGCAGCATAAAGGAGATGCTGAAGGACTGTTTTGGGCAGTTGCCAGTTGCATTCTCACACAGCTTCTGCCAGCAATATGCTACGAGGTAGAGGAATGCATTCACTTCCCAACAGCAGCCAAGAAGTGCAGAACTGTCACACAACAGTTCAATGTCATTCCCAACTTCCATTTTATCCTCAGTGCAATAGAGTGCACCCACATCCCAATCTGAACCCCAGCTGTGCCTAATGCTGAACAGTAATTCAATAGAAAGGAGTGGCCATTGCCAATTGTCAGGTGGTGTGCTCTGCAAATGGCCTCATTTCTAATATCATGATAACACACCCCAGTATGTGTATGATGCAGCCATCTGGAAGGAAAGTGCCCTCAGATCTGTTTCCCACCATGGTGAAATACCAGAAGCTCCTACTAGTTAAGTACATGACCACTGCCATAAGGTAAGCAGTAGCCAGACCTTACAACAGGAAGCAAGATAAACAAACATTCCTTGTATTCTCCCTAAAAACAGGCTACTCTGGTTATCCACTTGAACTTTAGCTAATGACACCATATAGAGCTACATCAACCGCTGTTGGGTATACGCAAAATAGAGCATATACAATGACACGAAACACGATCAAGTTTGTGTTCGGCATGCTGAAAGCAAGATTCAGATGTCTGGACATATCTGAAGTTGTACTCCAATGCACACCAGAAAAGGAATCACAGATGGTCACAGTTTGTAACATGCTGCATTACATGATAACATCAAAACACAGTGGCCTGTCTGCTGCAGGTGTGTGTGATCTACTCCATGAACTCCAGATGTCTGATGTTGAGCTATCAGAGCTGTCCCAGGAGGATCAGGAGGACACAAGGGTGAGAAGAAATAGGTGTGGTTAATGGAGGCTGAGGCCATATGCCCTAGCTCAGGCAACATGGCACTGTCAAACTCAAATGTTTGAGTCATGACAAGCCACACATACAAATGCACACAGACTAAGCAGTGACGTTCACATAGTGTTTCCCCACAGCAGTAACACAGGCATAACTAATGGAAAGAAACCATTAGTTGTCCACATTGAACATCATACACATTAGAAGCATATGATTTACCTGTAAGACTGTATACACAAAACTCAGTGAGAGACACATCTGGATGCATACAGAGGAAATATCACTACAGGAAATCTCTCTGCAAGGTATGTCACCAAAGAGAACCACATTGGCATATGCGAAGCATGCAGAAGGTGTGCAAAACAGAAGGTGTCATTGTTCATGTAGGATATCATTATACAGATAACTGGGATAGGAAGGTGGTCATAAAAAACAGTACTACAAGAAATCTAGCCCAAGCAGAGCTTGGAAACATATCAACACAAACATAACCTAATTGCAGGGGTGGTACATCAACAGTAATGCATCACACAACAGTGTGGTATAACACAATAAACAACATACAGTGGCATAAGTAATGACAAACATCACAAGGACTGGCTAATAATAAAAATACCACAAACAAATCTCACATCCTATGCCTGATATGGTATGTCACAATAAAGCAATGCTTTAATGTGCAGGTTATAGCTGCAGCATGACTCTTTTAGAGGTAAGTATACATTCATTCATGCAGAGCATAAATAACAGTGAGTACACAGCAGTCATGTAACATGCAGCAGTGGCTGGGATGCATTATAACAAGGCTTTCAGCAGATCATACAACAGATATGATGCTGTCATGCTGTGCAGCCATTGCTGCCATACATGACTTCTCAATGTCTGTGCTCCTGACCTTCATGTAACACACACAGCTGGTGTTACATGATCAGTGGCACTTGTGTAGAATCAAGTAGATAAGAGAAGGCACACATGGTGACTACATGTGAGCATGAGAATAGAAAATGGAAGCGTGAATCCACATAAGTACATTTCAGTGTTGGGGGTGAGGCCCGTGCAGTACCATATTAAAATGCCATAGGTAACACAAATATGCATAAAGAGGCATACCTGTGCATGCAGGAAAGGCAGACAAGAAGGAAATGTGTAATGTAGCAATCAATGGTGGATGACTATGATAACATGGTGTAATAATGAAAATACATGCTATATGTTAACTAGCAAGAGATGCAAACATAGAAACATGGAGATTGTCACACAGAGTATTATCACAGATGTACTAACATATACTAATGACAAATATGTACTACACATCCCAAATTTAAGCTAGTCACCCAGGTCAGATAACTCATCAGAAGAACCCTGTGACATCAGGCTTTTAAAAAAGCACACACACAATGATTAATCAGTGGTCAGCACAGAAGTAATCATTGCACAGGGTCAGAATGACACAACAAGACACACATTGGATTGATCGTCACTGTTATTTTAATGCAGTCTAGAGTGCCCAGCCTATGACTCATGCCAAGGTTCGGGCTGCCCCTGTCATATTCAGAAACACTTAGCTCACAGTGTTGTACTGAGGAGCTGTATGTGGTAATACTAGCATTATGGGAAACAGCATGAGTAGGAGCAATAGCGCAATGTGTCTGTCTGGATGTGACTGCTGAGCTTACAGTTGAGTGACTAACAGCAGATGAGTGTGCATGTTAAAGCACAGACATTGATGTCCGAGGGCCATGTGTGGATCTAATGAGGGGCTCTGCCTCTCCCCAATGGAGGTAATCTTCTCAGTACAGTTAGAGCAGGTAAGACCCATTTTGTACAATGGCACTGCTTCATTATAGGGAAGACTCACCATCATTACCAGACTATACATTGGACAGTGGGTCTTGGTGGGTCACAGTTATCATCATGTCCATCATCTGATTCTCCACATTTTCAGAATGTCTGGCTGCATTATCCTCCCCATCAGAGGCTATACCATGAACCTCATGTCTGTCCTCTACTGGGATGAACAATAAACCAAATGCAGTGGCCCATATCAATTTACTATATTATCAGAGTGAAGAACATGTATGCCACGGTGGTACGGCAGTAGCATTGTTACCTCACAGCAAGAGGTTCTCCCGTTCGATTCTTGGCTTGGGAGTGCCTTCTGTGTGGAGTTTGCATGTCCTCCCTGCGGTTGGGTAGCGTTCAAAAGACATGTGTGCGTAAATGGGCGTGCCTTCATTGAAGGTTGGACATCGAGCTGGCACTTCGGCGTTTCATAAAAATCTACTGCCAATAATTAGTGGACCGGAGTTCCGCTGTGGCAACCCCTTACTGGGAAAAAGCCAAAAGACCTGCATCAGAGTGAAGCACATCACATCACACCTCCAGATCAGTGGATGTGTTACTGGAAGAGGCAGGTAGTGGATGTGCTGCAAAATGAGACAAAAGACATATTCATTCATAGAAGTTAAATGATGCAACATAGTAGTAAAAGTTTGGATAACTACATAACTATAATGTTAATGATGATAACCACTCACCAGGTGGCCATGACTCTAGGTGGTTCAGGGACCCTATATAATGGAGATATGCTGTGTCATTTACATATCAAGCAAATATGATAGATAATGTCAGTACAACTACTAAGACCGACCTAACATGTCCTCCTTTGACTCCACTATTGGTGGTGAGGTTTAAAATGCCACTATCATGTAAAAATAAAAATGCACTAATAAGTACATCCAAGGCATCATGTAGCATTCCACCTGAAGTATATCACACAGCAAATAAGATATACACATACTGTATGGGCATTAATGAAATGCAGATTACAGATGTCCTATGCAGGTGAACAAGACCACGTTACTCATGAAGGATACAGGTGTAATTATCAATAGTGAAATGTAGCAACCATATAGACTGCCTTAACAAGTGCGTCCTCCTTGGTTAGTTAACTTATCATCTGACGTAAAGTGGAGCTTGCATTATAAAATGGCATGCAAACAAGATGTGAGTATACTAAACAGTCATAACCAGAGGCAGAGGCACACAACAGCTGTGGAGCACACTAACAGAATATAGAAACACTTACATGACGAATAGTGCAGACATCATATGGATACAAGTGTGTAGGGAGCAAGCCAACATTAGTATCATTGACCACAGGTGTGCTAAGCAGTGTTGGACTATAGCAACAATATGAACAATGTTACCAGTTCTGTCTGTGCCTGGGAATTCATGGCCCATGTCTCACAAAGATGCAACTGCAGGGTAAAATGGCACAAAAACAGCAACACGTTAGTATACTTCTCAGTCTTAACAGAATGCACAGGCACACAACAGCTATGGATCACACTAGCAGGATATAGAGACACTTACAGAACATGTGGTACCACTGTTCTGATGTTGATGGAGCTATGCAATTGAAATACCCAACATGACACATCCTGATAGAGTTAAGTATGTACTGTCTAGGACAAATAGCATGCTATAACACTTATGCTGCACATTCGCATCAGGTGTGCTGTCATGGCCACAGTGTAGTTCTGCTGCTGTAACACAAATATAGCATTACATTAAGAACTGTGAATTAATGTCCTTCAATGAGAACTGGTGTATGCTGCAGTGTTTGTGAATGTCGGACATACCTATATGTCCTGGAACACCTGCCTCAATACCTTCCTAAATATCTGGCCATTCTGGTAGATGTTATTATAGGAGACCAGGAACATCATTATTTCATCCAGGAGAGGTGATGCTTGCTCATCTCCAGTTACATTCCTCACCCTCTCATAGCAGTGGAGTCTGTTGGGTGCATGAAGGATCATGTCAGAGCAATATGACTGGCAGGCCTCCCTGGATCTCTTGTGTGTCTACCTATGGCATTGGTCATGTGTGTGTGTATGACCAGTTTACACTTCATTTCTCCTCACAGTTTTACCCATCTGCCTGAACAGGTTGTGGCCATGCTGGCGAAGAGCCTCTATAATTATTTTGTTTTCACGAGGTATAAAATTGTCCCTCCTATTGGGGTTGGACATCTGTAAGACAGGGTAATATGCACATCTTAAGAGTTTGTATAACGGTTCATATATTGATATGACAATGTTCAAAGCATACATTAAATGAATGGCTTGCCTCACATTTGCAGTGCATAGCTATGCAAAACAATATATGTCATCTGTACCACCGCCATGTACAGATAAGTGAAATGAACATAAGAAAAAGTCTGAAGGCTGATCCATGTGCCCTAACTTCATCAGCACACATGTGCACAGCTATCAAGCCATTCCACATGTTTAGATATGTCATATTTGCAGAGGTGGGATTTGAATCCATATCAGTGGATATTATGACAAGTAAAAGCCAAATACATAGCCAATGTGCCCCAACTTAAAAATGGTGTTGCTACAGTTATACACACATCTGAACAAACCTACCAATTTTACCTCAAATATGTAGGATACATTACAGATATTACTGCAATAAATGACAGACAGCACCACGAATGTAACCATCAAATGTGACATTGAATTGCTGTCACAAACTCTGTACAACCATATCAACGGCTGTCTAGAGGGTGCTGTACCTGTCAGAATTAAGCCCAAAACTAGCTCCAGAAACAAACCACTCTAGTGGTACCCCAAATTAAACAAAATATGCAACAAAAGGAAAAACGTTAAGGTGAAAATCAGAAAGGGTAATTCCCATAAAGGCAAAAACTCTCTCATCAAACTAAATAGCCTAATAAAAGGGCTAATTAGGTAATAAATTCTAACTTTGAGATTAAAATAGCCTCCCATGTGAAGGATAACCATAAGGCCTTCTTCAGCTATGTCAGAAACCTCAAGTGCAGTACTCAGCAATGCACTGAACTAGTTGTTAATGATATCACATTTACAGAGCACGGTAATATAGCAAACATGTTAGCGAACAAATTCACTTATAACTTTACCCCCATCACCCCCAAGCATCCCCCAAGAAATACTCTCAAACATAACCTCTCCAACTATAATTATGGAACATGTAATGGCTGCACTTGCTAAAGCCAAGAACACAGCCTCAGTAGGCCCAAAAAACATTCCAGGATGCCTCCTGAACAGTCTAAAATATAACTTATCAGGACACCTGGAGTCAATATTCAACTAAAGTCTTAAATCATGCTCTGTGCCACAAGAATGGAGGACTGTAACAGTCATCTGCTTCATAAGAGAAGACCTTCAATAGATGCTGGAAACTACGGAACTATAGGTCTAACTAGTCTGATTTGCAAAGCCATGGAAAGACTTAGGGCCAGATTCAGGAAGCCTCCGTGTAAGAGTTATAACTCTTACACGGAGGCTGCAGTTAAACTGTGTGATGTCAGCATGTCATGCATATGCATGAGGTGCATGAGGCATGCTGAATCACACTAGTAACTCTTACACGGTCCGTGTAAGAGAGTAGGGGGCATGTCTGTAGGCTAAGCTCTGCAAGTGGACACGCCCCCGGAAGACTAGAATGGCTGAAAGTAAACAGCCACGAGAAAGGCCATGAAAATGTGAATAAACACACTATACAACACATGCCCCGACTGGCCATCAGTGTATAAAGTGAAGAGATGTCATAAAATTAAATTAAAACCTTTTTTTGTTAAACCCAGAATGTTTGCTACTGTGTGCTGGTGTGCTACTAGCGCAATCACAGTTAGCAGTCAGTGGAAAAGGATATAAGAACTAAATATGCAAAGTAAGCCAAGAAATAATAGCTTAGCGGTAGAGTAGCCGCCTAAGAGTAGGCAGGCAGGGTTCGAGCCCCTACAACAACCTTTTTTTGTAAATAAGCACTAAAAGCCCCTGACAGTATTGTACAATGTAAATGTATTCCTTTTGTAAAATGGAATGAAATGGAGCATTTTGAAGTAACATAAGAAGAAAAATTGTCAGAAATGTACTGATAGCTAAGCTGCCGTGAGACAGAGTGCCCGTAGCTGAGTAGTGTTTAAAAGCTGCAAACCGCGTGCCCGCTGCCAAGCAGCAGGTAAACAGGCTGAAACTGTGTGCAATTAGCTGAACATGTGTGTCACTTGCCAATTAAGATTTATCCCAGCGCACACCGCTTGCGCGCCGCTCCCACAGGCTAACTGCCAGTGCGCATGCGTTACCTCCGCAAACGAAAGCGCAGAACAGGTTTAAAGTGCTTAAAAGTGCTTTTGGCATGTTTGATTGACAGGTCCTCAACTCATTTCTGTCAGGAAAAGCAAAAATCAGTTGCCAGATTCAAACCCAGGATACCATGCACTACAGACAAGGAACTAAACCACCAAGCCATGACAGCAATACCTAGAAATGCAGAAATAGCATATATATGGGATAAAACCCAGAATGGAGCATGAGAAAGCATTTTCAGTGAAGTAGATACAATTCCAAAACGGCCAATCAGAGAAATGTGCGGAAAAGCGGCATATATAAGCCCCATAGGCGGAATACACAGCATAACTGATTGTAGAAACAGACTTGCAGTCAGCATGAGTGGAGTAGGTGAGGGACGCTGCTTTCGAAAGCACAGCGTTAGCGTTGAGGAGTCCAGATACATGGTCTGGCTCCTTGTCCATAATCACGAGGCCCAACTCATGCAGGGCCAGGTCTCATGGGGAGTATATAGGGCAGAGGCGTGGGACCAGTTGGCTCAGGATCTGACCAGTGCTACTGGCATTCCACGCACTGGTGAGCAGGTCCGCCACCACCATGCGGACCTGAAGAGACGCAAGCAGGACCAATTGAACCGCTGGATCCAGGAGGCCCGCAAATGCCCAACGCCCACTACTGAGTAAGTCACATTTTACCCATGTATGTAAGGATTTCAACCAGCTGATACCATGGAGATGTGTAGTCCAATATTATTCCCTTTGTATTACAGCTGCAGGTGTCCGCCTGCGAATCGTGAGATGCACGCCAGAAGGCTGGTGCGGCTGCGCCACCATGCAGGTTAGTAACCCCACCCAGTACTTGTAAATAAATATTATTATGTACCATGTATCAGAACAGTGCAGTGTATTGATTAAAAGTAATATAATGTGCAAGCAGGAATTGAAAGTCTGCAGGTATGGCTGCAACAAGTTCATCAGTATGCAAGTGTAACTGGAAATATAATTGATAGAATTAAACAGTGCTGTAATACAGATGTCCCATCATTAATTAAATATACTGTAACCTGCAGTAGTCTCAAGAGTACAGCTTCAGAATCTGAGGTAGTCACATGTGAGATATATCCCCTGTTCAAATGCTGAATCATGACAGAAGTGAGGCTGTTGGAAAGTGTTTGAATCACCACAGGTCTAATATGTGAACAAAGCCTAGAAGTACCAACCTGAACTGTGAAGTTGCAGAATGTCTGAGAGTGACAGAAAGGCTCATGTATGAATAAATAAAGTAGTAATAACCCCTGAATATATAAGCCTCAGTGTGTTTTACAGAACTAAATGCATGTGGGAAGTACAAATTAACATCCCAAACTGATTTCAGTGTGTCTGAATCTGAATGTCTAGCTCAAAATCTGTATATGGTGATAACAGTAAACAATTTGCAGATAGAATGAATGATTATCTGACAGACTAAACAGCCATAGTTGTCCCCTGTCCTGTCATCAAAGTGTAGCAGGATGATGTATCTGATCAAATTCAAAATAAGTAGGATAGTGATGTATGTGTAACAGGTGTAGCATGACAGTCAAATAAAGATTATTTTGAAACATCAGCCTCAACTTAATTGTGTACCTATGATAAATGTGAATCAATGTGTAACATATGAATGTGTCATCACTTTCTATCCCCACCCAACCCTATAATTCCATATAACAACATCCACTAAATAATGGTATGTGAACATTTCATTAATCATGGACATTTGTCCGTTTCAAACATATATGCATGTCTGTTCGTGCATGTGCCCTGTTCATACCTGCAAATCTGATGGCCTGTTGCCATTAATCAACCCTGCATGTCGCTTGACTGTGTTTTGCTGTTCAAATAATGCATGTGATATTGATATGCCCCTTGTTCAATGGTGTTCATATCTGGGTGTTTGTTTGATGGGAATACCAATGCATGCTGTTACAACTAATCTGAATGGAATAAAATGCCACTAACCCAAACTAACATAACTACTCACAAACCTAGAACGCTTGGGAAGGCAGGTCCCAGCGGACCCACCTCTCCCACCTCAGCTGGCGACTGCACCTGGCACTAGTGCCCAGGCCGACCCTCCGTGGCCCTGTGCCACCTTCGGGTGGAAGCGCAGGGGATGGGGCCCGCCCCCTCTGCAAGTGTGGCCGGAGGGGTTCGCCCACTCACCCTCCGCGGTGTCCGGTCTGTGGTGCGAGGGAGATCCAAGACACTGTTCTTGGACCCCACGCCAGCTTGAGGCTCGTGGTGGCACAGCTAACGGCCCCGCCATTGCCCCGCCCACACAGTTCCCCAGCACAGCCCGCCCTGGGCTGTGAAGGAACAGTGGCAACTGCCTATGGGTGGGGATATCAGTTCCACCGTTGCCCTCTGTGGACTCGTGCATCTCGGATAACCCAACCTCCGTCCCCGCCAATTGTGTAACCCCCACGTGTGTCATACACCGCCCCTGTATGCGCCTTGTCTGTCTTGTCTGTTAACCTACCCAACCTACCTCCCCAGCTTTACCAACTTCCTTCACCTATCATACCACTCTCACCTGTAAAAAAAAAAAGGGCACTCTGTCCCACAAAAAATTACGCCCCATACATAGCTGTCCATGTCGCACACATGTCCGCTGGACATCTAAACTGTTAATTACAATTGGCTGTACAACAAATATTAATGTTGTCCTGACACCTCTCTCAGAGGTGGAAGGTTTCAAATGTCTCACCAAAATACATAGAAATATACAGCTGTTGCTGCAAAAGACATGGGCATCTATGGGCCTTACCTACACCCTTCCTGCAAATCCCACGCTTCTTTCCCTACTGTCTTACCCTCTTTGTGACCCCTTTTCACCACTTTCCTGTCACCCCTTTTTCTTTCTTTCAAAGAAAATAGCGCTGGTGTGCGCTTGTGTTAGCGGAGCTCACCGCCAGTGCAAGATAAGTGAGCTCCGCAAACGAAAGCAGACCTGGTTTAGTGCTTAAAAGTGCCTTTATGGCACTTTGATTGACAGGTCCTGTACACAGTTGGAAAGTTTGCTAAGAAAAATAAATTCCCACTGTCAGTCTCGAACCCAGGACCTTGGTAACATTAGTCTGTATGACCTACCACTAAGCCATGCCTGCTTTACAAGAACACACTGCTAAAATAAATATAACATGTAATAGTAGGAATCAGTATAAAGGCAATATAGGAGATGTACTATCCAAAGCATGTCAGGTAGAGTTGTAATGGCCAAATTACTGGATTCCCATACTAGTTCAGTGTGAACAGAAACAGCACTGCTACCTCTTAGCTTGTACATAATAATGTAAGGTAATGTACATATGTGAAGGTATGTATATCTACACATACATATATATAAATATATATTAATACATATGAAATATAATCGTAGGTCTCAGTAGCCATACACACTCACTACAGGAAAAAGTTAACATAATTGCTGCAACCTGAATCTGTAACACAGCCTGACCCCTGTGTGACCTACTTACCCTTCTAACTGCTTACAGGTGGCCTCAGCACTTTGATTGACAGGTCCTGTACTCAGTTGGAAAGTTTGCAAAGTAAAAATTCCCACTGTCAGTCTCAACACCAGGACCTAGGTAACATTAGTCTGTTTGACATACCACTAAGCCATGCCTGCTTTGGAAGAACACACTGCTAAAATAAATATAACATGTAATAGTAGGAATCAGTATAAAGGCAATATAGGAGATGTACTATCCAAAGCATGTTTGGTAGAGTTTTAATGGCCAAATTACTGGATTCCCATACTAGTTCAGTGTGAGCAGAAACAGCCCTGCTACCTGTTAGCTTGTACATAATAATGTAAGGTAATGTACATATGTGAAGGTATGTATATCTACACATACATATATATAAATATATATTAATACATATGAAATATAGTTGTAGGTCTCAGTAGCCATACACACTCACTACAGGAAACAGTGAAGATATATGCAGCAACCAGAATCTGCAACACAGCCTGGCTCCTGTGAGACCTACTAAGCCCTTTAACTGCTTAAAGGTGCCTCCAGCACTGTGATTGATAGGCCCTATACTCAACTCAAAAGCAGAATATGAGCATACTAGTAGGCCCTACCACAAGACCATTGTAACACTAGTCTGTATGACCTACCACTAAGCCATGACTCTCATACAGGAATATAGTGCTAAATAAGTGGAACATGTAATAGTAGGAATGAAGATAAAGGCAATATAGTATGTCTACTACCCAAAGCATGTCAGGCAGACTTTTATAGTCCCAATTACTGGATTCCCATACTAGAGTAGTGTTAACGGAAACAGCCCTGCTAATTGTTAGCTTGTACCCAATAATGTCAGCTAATGTACATATATGAAAGTATGTATATGTACACAGATATATATATATATATATATTTATATAGCAATACATATGACATATAGTTGTAGGTGTCAGTATGCATACACACTCACTACAGGGAACAGGCAAGATAAATGCAGCAACCTGAATCTACAACACAGCATGAAGCATGGGAGATGTACTAACCTTCACACTCACAGAACACTGTCAACAGCATACCAGCATGGTCCACGCCCTACAATCTGAAAGGGCAACGCCTATCTCACATACCCTTTTATAGCAGTGTCCTGAAATCACAGTGAGACATGCAATCAGTACACACCCAGCTGCTTGCAATTAGCAAATGCTGCCTTACAATTGGTGCAGAGGCCATCACATGGACCTATGCAGATACCTACAAAAGTATTCAGTACCCACACTCCACTCATGCAATACAGTCATTGCACAAACCTAATGAGAAAGAGAGACAGAGAGAGACAGAGAGAGAAGACAAAATATACAGACAGCCAGCAGCAAAACAGCAGCAGCAGCAGCAACAGCAGCAAAATTCAAGGAGCACGAGTGACACACCAAAAGCTGCCACAAACACAGGTAATGCAAAGTAGCAGGTTAATCCTGTGTATACTGTGACACCTCCAAATGTATCATAGTTCACTATCTATAGGTATGTCCATGAGATAGGTTGTGTGTAGATAGTCATGAAATATAAACATATGTAATATTGTTGTACATGTGGGCCATAACTAACACTTCCATAGCTTAGAACACAAGGCCAGTTGTGCATATGATGCAGTAGTTCCCAGGGTCAGTAGAGGTTCCTCCTCATTGGTGTGGGACCACTGTGTATGTATGGCACTGTTCAGGTACATATCCTGTAGTATGGCCAGGGATTAATATCAGTCTGTCATGTGGTGCTATGTCCTCCAGGGGTGAATGTAGCACACATCCAGGGATACCATTTCGTAACAGTGATGATATGTGTTCTGCAATGATGAGGGTGGCTCTCACCTGGACATGTGAGAGGATAGGGAGGTTACAGTCATCTGGGATAACTAATAACACGTGTGTAGGACAATGGGGGGGGGTACCTGCACCTAAACTGTCTGCAACATTGTTGGCAATATCTGTGCATTTGGTGAATGTGAAGCATCTTAACACTGCAGACAACAGATGCCTTCCGCCATGTGAATCTGCCCTGTGCTGCAGTAGCCTCCTACTATTGTTATACAATATGCCTGTATCTGTAGTCCACTGGACAGGATTAATAAGTGGTGTGCAGTTGTTCTGGGTTAGATAACTGTGTGCACAGTACATGCAGTATGTGGGATGTCTGTGGTAAGCATATGCAAAGGTGCTGGCGGTGTGTGTTGTGGCTTCCACTGGCCCAGTGGGCTGCATGGATAGCATCACTGTCATAACTACTGAATAACTGTGTAATAACATGCATACATAGCAAGGTAGTGTATTGTGCTTGTGGTGTTGTTCAGATATGTATATCCAGGCTGAGTAATGTGTGTCCACATCACAGGGTTGGATGGCAGCACACATCCAGTATGTATGGATGAACACCCAGAATGTGTCACACGTGTCACCTGTGCAGACGATCTGGCCATTACCTGTGCATCCCCACAACACACACACATGCAACATATGGCAGAAGTACTATAGCAGTACACACATGTTCATAGGTTCATACTAGGCTATCTGCCCGAGGGCATTTACAAGCCTAGCCCATCGCTTTGTGGCTTATGCCACCCCTTTAGTATGGGGAACCATACCCATTATTTTGCTGTGCCTCTGTCGAGCAGTGACACTGAGGTAATCCCTGGGGTATATCTGCGATCTCCCATCCATTGGTCAAGATTTCTCTTGAACAAGGCCAGCGAGGTGCTCTGCCTCACATATACCGTGATTTTGTTCCACAGCATAGGAGTCTTTGGGTGATGAATCTATCCCTCCAGCATGTCCTATTAATAGCCGTGTCGAGGTTTAAGTCTCCTGCCCTTGTGGCTCTGATGGATCTAGATTTTTTAGGTGAAGCATATTCATCAAATCTGGGTTTGACATGGCCTTGTATGTTGGGCAAAGGTCACCTCTGAGCAAGCGGTAAGTGACTGAATAGAACATACATGGACATGCTGGAGGGCAAATTCCTAACTGAGAGGCTCCCTTTACTCTGTAATGAGCTCGAACAGTTGAGAATGAACAGTTCATAGGTTCATACTAGGCTATTTGCCCTAGGGCATTGGTAAGCCTAGTAGAATGTGTTTGTCTTTGCCACCCAATCACAAGTTATGCTGCTATGCCCTTGTCCGACTTTTAGTATACTATGCCTCTGTCTAACAGTGACATAGAAGTGATACCTGGGGTACAACTATGATCTCCATCCACTCATCCAGATTCCTATGGAAGAGAGTCAATGAGGGACTCTGCCTAACCAGTAGTGTGAGCTCATTACAGAGTGAAGGGAGCCTCTTGGTTAGAATATGCCCTCCAGCATGTCCATGTATGTCAGTGCTGAGGTCCAGCTCTCCTGAGCATGTGGCTGTATGGGACTCTGATTGCCTGAGGCACATCACGCTCATTACTGCTAGGTAGGACATGGCTGTATATGGCATGCACAGATTGCCCCTGAACAGGCAGTATGCCACTGAGTCCAGCTGGATTCACTTTACCTGGGCAGCATATGACATCTGTGTGAGCCATTGCATCCCCTTGATGATGTACTGTTGTCCTGTACCAGTTGCTGTAGGTGTCTGGTTAGGTACATCCCAAAAGGTGCATTGTACGCAATTATAGGCCTGATGATGGATGAGTACAGAGGCACAATGACCTCCCCTGCCATACATGTGAATCAGTCATGATTAGCTGGGCTATATAACATGTCTGTCAATCCACGCTGGCCATGTGGTAGACAAATGACAGACCGCTACCGTGTTTCTTCCCCAGGTCCCCAACCACGCCTACTGTACTCAATGGCCTAACACCTATGTTGTACTGTGCCACCAATGTGGAGGCGGGAATCTGCATTGAATACTGATACTCCCTCCCTTGTTCAAGTGTCGTGGCCGACAAGAATGGTAACAGCTATAACGTGGTAGTACTGGTGTGCTCCTGTGAAACCTGAAACAGGTTCATGTTACTGCACAGATATCGATGTCCAGAATGCTAGGTAGGGTTTTGGGTGCGTGCATCCTTGGGTCTAGACCTCCAGTGTTGAGTAGCATCACTCTTACTTCCTCATCCTTTGTGATACAAATGGATGTGGGTTTGCCTTATGAGCCTTGCCTAATACAGGCACTATGGGTGTAGCAGGAGGCTCCGCCAAATGTCAATAGGACTGTGGTGACAGGTGCAAGCTGTCCCTAGCAAAGCATACCACCCCAAGATGGCAGGCATTGGCACACCTGTGAATGACACCAGTATGTCAGTCAATTGTTGGAAGGGATCATCGTGCCTTGATATTGTGGCATTGTTCTAGGTGAGGGTAGGATGCTACTCAAGGTCAGGGTCAAACTGTCCCGGCTACGTGCTCAGAGAGCTCTGTAATGTCTCATGTCATGTAGTCCAGGGAGGAATGTGTCAGGCCATTCACAGCAGCATGGACATTGACTGAGTCATACCTGTACCTGCCTTGGGGTTACCTGACTGTTTGTGTTATGTGGCAGGTCATAGTGCCTGACAGGCTGCACACCGTGACCCTCACCTCGTTAAGCCTGGTGAACGTGATGTGAGTGTGCCTGATGATAGAGGCACCTAGTACAGGTGTATGAGGTGTGTTGTTAACTGTTAATGGCTGTGAGTGTTCAGCACATTGGCTTTGTGTGATATGTGTTGCACATGTTCGCTTATGTGGTAGTGGTTGCCTGGATGTCTGCATAGGAGGTCTCTGCTGCATAGGCAGAGCTGTGGTCTGAGCCTACAAGTATGATCATGTGTGATCATGTGTTAGGTCCGCTGTTGTGTTAGGTCTACGTGAGACTGGAAGTGTAGTGAGTGATCCCTTTGCCACGTGACTGGTTATGGCGGTATTGAGTAGACAGAGCCTAGCCTCCAGTCTGGTATATGGTTGCATCACTCACATGAGTTTGAATTTGTTGTTAGGAGGAGGGGTTGTCTGTGTACATGCATCTGTTCTAACATTGTCTCTGGAGTACCACACTCACCAGCTGGACTGAGGAGGGAACTGACAACTGACCTCTGGACATGCTAGAATACTATTGTGAACTCTGTAATCACTAATGATTGAAAACAAGGTCCAGTGGGGAGTGAGGGTGTACTGACATTACCTACAACTGCTGACTGATATAAAAGCGCCAGTGAGCAAATGCCAGGTAACCTAAGTGCAATGTGTCACAATGAAGTAAATGCAACAATGACAAGCAGTCACTTGCTGTCATGTGTAACATGGAAGTACGTACAGTAAGCAATGCAGATAACAGTAGTGAGTCACAGATGTGTTGCAAAGATGTGTACTATGTGGAAGTAGCATACCAGTGAAATAACAAGCTAACAGATAACAAGCATATAAACAAAGGTAGATGCAGGAGGCCTGTAGTGTTTGCTACAACAAACAAGGTGTAGCAATGTCAGTAAGATACAGCTCAGATATGCAGGCACTATAAACCTGATACCAGATGTCCCCAGCTATGAATGGCAGAGTACAGCCTATTGTCACACATGAGTGCAGACCACAAACCTCGTTAATGTTAAATAACTGGCCTAAAGGCCAACTGCCCATACCAGAAGTAATACACTTGTACACTGGGCCCACAATCAGCAGTTCCCAACTTCAATGGATGAAAGATATGTGTCCTGCCACCACAGTGCTTGCCACCAACCTCCCTAATGTAAAACAACTGGTCTGAAGGCCAAGTACTTAGTACAAATGACATAGAATGATAGCTACACTGTAATCAGGTTTTAACCAATCAGTAATAAGTAGAAGTTAACACACCCTGTATAGAATGTGTACCATGTATTGTTGAGATACTATGCTGATAACCTGTTTGTGTACCTTTCCAGATAGACATGGCACCTAAAAGAAATCCTGTGTACTCTGCTGCAGAGGATGACGTGATCCACCAGAGCCTGGTGCGTGACTATGCCATCCTGTTCTCACGCACCACCCAGAATCAGCAGGAGAGGTCTGCACTGTGGCAAAGCCTCGCTAGCAGGATAAATGATGTTGGCATGCATGATAGGACATATGAGCAGGTGAGACATCACTGCAGTGATTTGATAAGGAATGTCCGCCAGCGTGCTGCAGATATCCGCAGGCAACAGGCTGCCACAGGTGGGGAGGTGGCCACACATCCCCCCCTCACCAGACAGGAGGGGCTACTGCTAAGTGTTGTGGATCCAGCCCCAGAACAACAGCAAACATCATGCATCCTGATGGAGGTTGGATCCACACAGCAGCAAGACAGCGAGCGGGCAGGTAAGATGCCATATTCATTTATTGTTATTACTTTTACATTTGTTGACCCAGATAGTCTAGCTGGATATAAGTTCATTTTCAGTAGAGGCCTGTGGAGAAAAGCTCCACACATAACGTAATAAAGGCAGACAGACAAGTTGTCAATACAGACAGCCAACATAATAGAATTGTACACCAGCCTGTTAATTAAATAAACATACATGTAAGGAAGTCAAACAGTTTAGAGTCATACACAATGTACCGTTGGTTTCAAAGCAATCCTACCTAAAGCATAATGGTTATGCAATAAGGCAAAAGCCATATACATAATAGGTAGGGCTCAGAAGGGTAGAGAAGTAGAAGGAGTATGACAGATACAATGATATGGAAGAGGCAGGAGTCAAGAAGGGAAGTGAGGAAAAGAAGGAAGACAGTCAAGAGGAGGTGGGAGGGATGGGAGAAGTAGGTCAGAGCATAGAAGGACATCAAGGTGAAAGAAACAGGGTAGAAGCTAGTTTCTATGCACAATGAGGGGTTAAAGGTGAAGAGAGCGTAGGGAGAGGGACGGTAGGCTGGACTCCAAGAAGAACAAAGCCAGTGGTTTTGGAAGTACAATTTGAGTTGACGCTTGAAGAGAGGTAAGGGTGAGATTAGAGTTAACTCCTGGTATGTACATATGACTGTTCTGTACGCTGTTACTTCATGCACGATAAGGTGTGCATGTGGTATGTATCTGTCATCATGATATATATACAGACATGATGTGCAGCTGATGTGTATAAGGGAACTAGTGTACTACTGTACTGTATCATGTGCAAAACAAATGGCACACATGTGCCCACTGACATTACTCTCTTCACACTTCCAGGTCCCTCCCATGTAGCAACGAGGCAGGCCATACATGCTGGTGAGTCTTTTAACAGTATCTGTAAAACAATTTATAAAACTAGGAAGAGTAGTGTAACTCTGTAGTAGACATGCTGGTGACTGTGTACACAATAACTGTAATTGACAGGTAGTAAATTGAGTAGTGTAACACGGTACTGATGTGTGTGTTTACTGTGGGTGTGCATGTGTGCAAGTGTGCCTGTGCCCAAGTGTGCATGTGTGTTAGTGTCCATGAGTGCATGTGTCCATTTCTGAATGTGTGCATTAGTATTGAAGTGCATCTCTTTCAAATATGTATTGAGACTGTAATCTGTGTTCCATGTTTTCCTCCGTAGGTTCTGGTGCTGCTCTGGTGACCTGCAGCAGGGAACCTGAATCTTGTGCCCCAGGTACTGATGATGATGAAATGTCTGTAATGGTGCAGGAAGGTGTGTCTGGGTCCGCCATTGGTCAGCCAATTGACAGTACACAGCTTTCAACCCCGGCAATGCGCACAGCCATCCTGCCGCTACATCCTTTATCACCATTGTCCCTAGGTGATGGACAGTCAGCAGTGGGCATAGATCAGGGTAATGTGGTACCTGTGGCACATGCATCCTCACAAGGCAGCCATGTGCAGAGGCCTCCAATGGTACCACGCAGACAGTCGCCCATGGGTTCTCGTGGGTGCATCCGTGGGTCGCATTGCCTCTGGCCGACGTGCCCAAGGAGGTATGTCAACCTCCACTATGTTTAGAACTGTCATGCAGGCACAGGCACGTATGGAAAGGTACACCAGACAGGGTCTGAGGGAGCTGAGAGCATGTCGCATAGCCATGACAGACGGCATGCATGATGTTGCTAATGCTATCCGTAACTTCACAGATGTCGCTGACAGACGCTGTGGGGCATAGAACAGCTGCTCCACAACCAGATGTCCATGGGCCAGGGCGATGGTGTGCGCTTATGCGCCGACGCGGTCAGTATGCCAGCAAGAGCACCAGCTGGCAGTGGCCGCGACGACAACGGGCCCACTCGCTGCCTCAAGTGCCAGCACCAGCCCCAGCAATGCTGGGTCTGTGCTGTCATCCAGACGCCCCAGGAGACCACGTGCACGTGGCTCTGACAGTCCCAACAGGGAACTGTGTCCAGTCAACACACCCCTGCTTCCGATGACAGTACCCAGTCTGGGTTAGTACCGATACGCCCGTAGCACCCCTGCCAGGCACAGGTACCGTGTCCGTGCCCACAGACACTGATCTGGATGACCTGACAGGTGCAGTCTGTGGCTGTCCACAAAACCCTGTACATGGCAGCCATTATGTGGGACTGTGTGCATGCTTACACACATGCAGAAACCTAACACCTAGGGCAAACACATACACACACACACTGCACCAACAACGGTCCACCCTGTACTGCTGCCCCTCACAAACACACATACACACACATGTCAATTGGTGTTACCAGTGGCCGGCTTGGGCATACCTAACCCACACCCTGTGCATATGATGACACTGTGCCACCTCCTGCATACTACAACATCGGTGCAGGTAAAGGTAAACACGTTGTTGATGCACAGGGTGACTACATAGATGTGTATAAGTAGTAACATGTTGGTAACTGTTGTGTGTTGCAGTATAAATGTGTGTATATCCCATCAGTCCTGCTGCAGTAACTGTATGAATGTCCT